>NC_031989.1:919383-952662 GCF_001879085.1 Nicotiana attenuata
GGGCATTCGTGATGGATATCAGGTGCGAGAGGTTTCTACTATTGATTCAGTTTCCGGTATTGAGTGACGTTTTCGGATGCGGTTTTGTGGCCAGGCATGTCGCCGGGTGAGATGGCGGATTTCGGTATTTAGTTGGTGCCGGGCACCGTATCGTACGGCTCTGGCAGGAGTTATAGTAGTGGAAGGAGCAGCTTCAGGCTTCTTGGTATTGAGTTCGTTGGCAGGCCAATGCGGCTACGTATTTAGCTTGAGTTAGCTTGGTTAGTCTTGAGTTGTATTGTTGAGGGACAGGTGGATTCGATCTTTATTGAACTTGTTAGTGATTTGGGGAGATCTATGAGTTGCTTTTTCTGTGCTGTGAGGCGTTATGATTTGTTGGTTATGGGCACACGTGGTGCAGATCTATTGGGGATTCATAGTGGAAGTCGAGCGGGAAGAGTAATCGGATGTTGCTCGGTAAATGGAGTGTGGGTTATGACCTATCAGGTGGCGTGTCGTATGTTGTTTATTTCACCGTGGGTGCAATGAATTGCCTTGGTTTCAGACATCAAATTGTGTGTGGCTGTCGAATTTTGATCACAGTGTCTTGAGGTGCTCCATGTGTAACAGTGTTTGGATAGGATCGCGCATTGTAGCGAGGCTGCGTTGAGTTATGACCTTTCGGGGTAGATTCAGGTGTTCTATTTCTATGATGTGAGACGGGGTCTCAGCCTTGTGTTGTGATGATACTGATGAGCTTGAAGTACAGCTCTTTTGTTTGAGTTATTTTCATGATTTGAGTATATTCAGGTCATTTCTTGTTGGTACGCGTATTATGCAAGTTGTGGCTTAGGCCTGTATTGAGGTATCATATCACCAGAGTGGTGTGTTGGATTCGAGGTGATCCTTAGAGTCATTAATGAATACGAACAGAATTGATTGCAGCTTGTTAGAGAGATAATATCAAGGTATGGCCCGGAAATCTGTTGTGATATTAGTCAAAGGGAAGTGGCTTCATGAATGGTTGATCTGAGGAATGGTTACGGTTTATCGCGTGTTTCATTTGTTGTTGGCAGTATATGGAAGTGTTGGAATAAGACTTTAGCTAATAAAAGGTTTTCTATCGGTATTTGGTTATTATGGGCAACTGCTGTAAATAGAGGCTATCGTTTCGAGTGTTTGGATTATGTGGTATATCATATGATTTCACCTGAGGTTGCGAGTATGGGTTATTACAGCTGGTTCGGGTTTATTCTGGGTATAGATGTGAGGTTCTGATATTGTGTATGATTTCGAAAAGTGCAATGTGGTTCTATGGTTTATGGTTTAAATGGACCGTGAGATTTCGGCTATATTGTGTTGTCGGACCTATATGAGATAGGGTGATGTGAGATCACCCCGGGTATATGCTTGGTAAGTTATTCAGCTGTTGGTTAGCTTCTAGGACAACTCTGGGTACGCTCGAGGACGAGCGTTGGTTTAAGTTGGGGAGGATGTGACGATCCGACCCGTCGTCTCATGTATTACAGCCCTGTTTCCCCCATTTACTGCTTCTTCATGTTTCATTATCAGCAACGAGTGAGTTATAGTTGAATTGAATTGGTTTGGATAGGAAATGAGACACTTAGTCTCTTTAAGGAAGGCTTAAGTTGGAAAGGTCAACCGGACGTTGACTTATGAGTTAGAAGGCTCGGATGTGATTTTCGGTGATTCGGTTAGCTTCGGGGGATGATTGTCACTTGGGAGTACGATCGGAATTGATTTTTGAGGCCCAGTGTAGAATTAGGCTTGAATTGGCAAGGTTAGTATTTTGGCGAATTCCGGTGGATGGGTGAGAATTTGATCCGGGGGTCGGAATGGAATTCCGAGAGTTGCTGTAGCTTCGTTAGGTGATTTTGGATATGTGTGCAAAATTTCAGGTCATTCGGAGGTGTTTTGGTCGGGTTTTTGATCGAATGCGTAATTCGGAAGTTTTTAAGAAACTTAGGCTTGAATTCGATGTGATTTGATGGCTTTAGCGTTGTTTGATGTGGTTTGATGATGGGAACAAGTTTGAATGAGGTTTTAGGATGTATTGGTATTTTTGGTTGAGGTCCCGGGGGCCTCGGGGTGAATTCGGGTGGTTAAACGAAGAATTCGGAGTTTGTTGCAGGTTTGAAGTTGCTGGTTCTGTCATTTCCGCATCTGCGGAAAAGGGACCGCATAAGCGGTTCCGCAGATGCGGCGTATTGGTCGCAGAAGCAGTCCTTGAGGGACCAGGGCTTTCCGCAGAAGCGGACGAAGTTCCGCAAAAACGGTCACCGCAGAAGCGGTTTTGGGACCGCAGAAGCGGTCCTGGGCGACTTGAAGGAAAACCGCAGATGCGGTGAGTAGGCCGCAGAAGCGGAAACCGCAGAAGCGGTGAAATTGTCGCAGAAGCGAAAACAACTGTTACAGAAGGGTTTTTTATATTGTTTTCATCCGCGAACAAGAGTTGGTTTCCACCATTTTAAAGCGGTTTTGAGAGCTTTGAGCGAGAATTTTCGAGGGCTTTGACTGAGAATCAATTGGAGGTAAGTTCCTTGGTCTAAATATTCGAGTTTATGGTAGAAATTACATGTAAATTGTGGAAAATTCATCAAAAACGGGTAAAGCTAGGGCTTGAGTTTTTGATATTTCAAATTGGGATTTGATAGGTCATTTGAGCTCGGATTTGGGAGTTCTTGGTATGTATGGACTCGTGGCGAGACGAGGAATCAGGTAATGTGAATTTTGTAATTTTTCGAGAAGTGGGCCCGGGGCTCGGGTTTTGCCAACTTAGTGAATTTTGGTATTTTTCGAGTCTTTTCGATTGGGTTATGTTTCTTTAGCCTATTGTAATGTATTCGTTGTGGTTTTAATAAGATTCGGCATGCGAAGAGGTTGATTCGAAAGGCAAAGGCATAGCGAGCTAGACTTGTGGCCGGCTTGAGGTGAGTAATAGATGTAGATGATGACCTGAGGGTTTGAAACCACGGTATATCACATTGTGATGCTATATTGAGGCGAGACACGTACTCTATGACGAGTGCGGGGTCGATTGTAACTGGGGATCGTGACCTAGTCCGTTCCGATTGATGTTCGTACTGTGTTCTTGACTAGAAATTGTTTGGTAATCATCCTACTTGGATTTTATGAATATGTTTGGGGCTTTGTGTCTATCATTTGCATCCTTCAGGGATCCTTATCACTGCTTCCATGATGCTTAGCATATTTCATGATATCAATCCTGAGTTAGACACTGCCTCGAAATGTTTAGTAAATAAATAAAGGTTTAAACACTTAGCTCTATAATTCCTAATAATTGAAACTAAAAATGAACAATTTGACTGTGCCCGAGTGGCTTGCATGTATATATATATATCTAGACTGAGTGTGGATCGGGCTGCACGCCGCAGCGAATGCTACGCACGAGAGGCGCCATCACGACCGGGTATGGGAATTGGGTCGTGACAAGAACTGTCAAAATATAAAGAAGTAACACACGAAGAAGTCAAGGGAGTCAACATATAGTAATATATACATACTATAAAATAAAAATTACCGAATTATACAATATAATTTTTCGTACGAACCCCTTTGGATAAGGTGGCTCCGCCACTAATAGTAGATTGCAAAAATAAAGGACAACTGAATATCAATCATGTCACGCGAACAAATCGGTATAGTGTAATTAAGTTTTGAGAATAGACTACAAACAGTAAATTAGACTGTAGTTTTCAGAAACCAATGGACGACTATGAATAAAATTAGAAAAACAAGAATATATAATAGTACAAAAAGCAAGGACTGACATGACGGAAAAAACGCGTAATGAGTCTTCAGACACATGATATTATTGAACAAAATATTTTGGTTAGGAAAAAAAAAATTTATTTTGGACTTCCATTATTGAACAAAATATTTAGAGCCCCTTTGGACATAAAACTTTTTTCCTTTTTTCCAAAAAAATTTCATTTTTTTTCGAAATCAGCGTTTGTGTCACACCCCTTTTCTACCCCCAAAAAGATACGTGTATGGATTTATGGGTTAAACAGTTTTTCCAAATAAAGTGACAAAAACTTGAGTAGGGATTATTTTATTGTTCAGAGTCGCTACTTGGAATTGATTTTTCGGTGTTCCAAGTCACCATTTATTTGAATCCCCAGTCAAAGGAAGGTTTGACTCTATTTTTATCGGTCCGCGAAAATAAAGTTCAGGTAAGGAATTCTATTGACCGGAGAGAAGGTACAAAGCATTCCCCGAGTCCCGTGGTTCTAGCACGGTTGCTTTATTGACTTAAACTTGGCTTTAATTAATTGTGGACAAACTGTGATTTGTATGGTTTTCATGTTTCACCTATCCGCTTTTATTTCTTGATTTTTAGATCTATTATTAAAAGAAAATGTTTTTTTTGGATAAATTATGTTGTCAAAACCACGCTATGCGAGCGAATGCGTGATCGAAACAAAATTTATTAATTTTATCATAACAGCGCTACGCAAGAGAATCCGCAGTTATGACAAGGATTATTAGTATATTATTACTTTTGAAAAAAAAAGTTACTACATTTAAAGGAATTAATTAAATATTAACTATCGCGCTACGCAAGCGAATCCGTTATTTTAGTGAAAGGAATAATTAAATAAAAAAAATAATTAAAGTTAGTAGAAATGGTATGAGATTATTGAATTAAAACATTGAATGTTAATGTCACGCTACGCAAGCGAGTCCGTGAAATAATAAAAAAAAAATTAAAACGCACCTACTAGTTGCGTAGCGTTTAAATTAATTAAAGGTACTTAAGTTATTGGATTGTTGTTACACATCATGAAAATTAACTAATTCTTAATAAGTTTATTCAACTAATCTAGTAAGTATTATTTTTGAAGATGAATCATATTATTTATTGAGAAAGTGGGCCACTTTGCTTATTTAGTTATGGCATTGGGCCAACATCTATAAAATAAATGGACAAAATATTTATAGACTTCTTAAAGGCAGTGAGCCTGTTGGACAGAATCTGTCTTGACCCTTTATTGGGCTCCGAAAATGGGCACAAGCTGAAAGCCCAATGGATTTCGACTGCTGTTTTACTAAGACAGCCCACCTGGGCTAAATTGCGAGTCTGGCCTCTTTTGCTCTAAGTCATTTACCCTTATTTTTAGCTAGCAATTCCAAACACCTATTTAAGATCTAGCCACTTTCTACCAAAAATTTAAAGTCCTAGTAGAGATGGTCACATGTAAAATCTGAATTTTATCACAATAAATAAAGGTTTCAAGCATGGCTCTTTTGTTATTTCTTTTTGAAATAGCCTATCATAAACTGGCTAGAATTGCACAAGGTGCAAAAAGAGTTTTTAAACACATTGCAACCTACTTGAAACATCTCATTTTATATGCATCAAAACTATAATAGATAGAAAAGACAAATAACACATGAATAAAGAGTGTTTGATCAGCCAAGGATTCATTTTTTACATATGAACTACAACAAGATATATTTAAACAATAAAGAAATTTAGCTAAGCACTCATTTATTTAAACGGATATGCTCCCAGCAATCAAGATGATTTCAAATCTTCTTGTTAATGTGAAAATATCTGCAACATAATATTAAAGAGTTACCTGGGTCGCAGAATAATAAATACAACAATGAAGAATGGAAGCTCAGGAACAAAGGCAGCAGAAAACAGCAGCTGAACAGCAGCAAAAACAAACAAAAATTCGTGTTGGAACAACCCGAAAACTTAGAGAAGAAACCCAGAACCAAACTTTGAGAAGACTTTACTTTTCTGAAAGTTTTTTACTCTAAGATTCACTCCTAAGACTTAAAATTTCAGCTTATTTTTCATGTGTTCAACTGCTGAAATTTTTTATATTTTTGTGTGTTCAAGCCCTTCTAAAGATGTATGGAAGTGTGATGGAGTCCCCCCTTTAAATGAGGAAAGGGCAGCCTTTAATAGGCAAAGAAAAGCCAACTTTTTGGACAGATTTTGGTTCACCAACAATCTGTCCAAAAAAGGGACTGACTTTGTGTGCTAAATACTGTTCAAAGGCTGTCCAAAAGGTGAAAAGACAGCCTGAAATCTGCTATAGCAGGAGCAAAGAGTCATTGCAGCCACCCTACTAAAAAGTAAGCTACTAGTACCCTATTTTATGATAAAATTATCTAAACTTCAGATTTTAACAACATCAATATCACCCTATTGATTCAAACTAAACCAAGTATTAAGACATGTAATTAAACTTCATCACATGAACTATGAACCAACATGAGCAAACAAAAATCAGCTATTAAAGCCAAGTAGAACACACGCTATCGCTGAAGCGATTTAAAAAAACCAACTAGACAAGTATAATCAGAAATGGATCAAATAAAGAAACAAGACAGAACTTAATTATAACTAAAATCCAAGAAAACAGAAAATTAATAACGGGGCAGAGGATTATGATTTTTGTTGTGCTGAAGGACTCCTCAATTAATAGGCCCAATAGTTAATTTCTTATTCATTTTAGCTTTATTATTTTGGGCCCAATTTGTATAGAATCCGAGCCCAGTTGGTTTGTAATAAGTCATGTTTGACTTTATACACCATCTGATTTTTCTAGAAGGCAACAGAAGAAATATAATAAAAATATCTTTGCTTTTTCTATCTCTTCTCTCTCTCGTTTTAGGGTTTCCTTTTCATTTGAGATTTCTCTGGTTGACTCCGATAATGGAGTCTAACATGGTATCAGAGCGGTTCAATCGATCCGCCTCACTCGCAGCTTTCGTCCGATGGTAATCATCAAGCTTGGTTCGACGGTTTCGCTCGGATCGAAGAATATCCTGTCAGAATCTTCTGGAAGCTTCTCTAAGCTCTTCGTCTATTTTCCGTCATTAGAAGACCTTAGCTTCTTCAGGTGTGCGAAGAAGGAGGGTAAAAGTTCTGTTCTCTTAGTTGCATGTGAAAATCTAGGAGAAATTAGGGCATTTTGCCATACTTGTGAATTTATGATCTGGATTAGTTCTGTGGTTGTTAACAAATTGTTAGCATAGAAATTTATTCTGTGTGTGAACATGGGAACTTCTTTAACCTCTACTGATGGTTTTGCTGAGTTCATTGTGGACTCATCTCACTCATTCTATGTCCATCCCTCTGATAGCCTGGGAGTCAATTAGTTGCCATACCGTTCAATGGAACTGGTTTTGTGCACTGGCGCAGTAGTATGCTTACTTCCTTATCTGCCAAAAACAAATTAGGAATAGTGACTGGTAAAGTAGCTCAGCCTCCACCTAATTCTCCCTATTATCCCTTCTGGGAAAGATGTAACGACATGGTGAAAGCTTGGATCACCAATTCTTTGACTAGGGATATAGCAGTGAGTGTTATGTGCCTCAGCACTGCTAGGGAAGTGTGGAGTAACATAAATGAGAGGTTTGGACAATCCAATGGATCCAAATACATTCAAATCCAAAGAGAAATTAGCTCTACCTCCCAAGGGTCTTCTGATATTGCTACTTATTTTACCAGAATGAGAGCTTTGTGGGATGAATTGAACTCTTCTTATGTTGGTCCCACATGCTCTTGTGGAGCATTACCCAAATTTATTAAAGACCAACACCTTTTCCAATTTTTGAGTGGTCTAAATGAGTCCTATTCCACAGTCAAGAGTAGCATTATGCTTACGTCTCCACTTCCATCCATTAGCAAAGCATATTCTTTGCTTCAACATGATGAGAGCCAAAAGGAAAACCAGCCTCCAAATCTGGGGTTTTCTAGTGATTCAGCTTCCTTTTCTGCTACTTCTTCCAACTTCAACACTTCTGGAAACTATCAACATAGTGCAAAGCCCTTCAATCAAAGAATCAATTTTGATCAAACTAAGAAGTCCTCTTCTCTGTCTTGCAAGTACTGCAAGAAGCCTGGGCACACAGTAGACAAATGTTATAGGCTTCATGGTTTTCCAACCGATTTCAAATTCACCAATAACAAAAGGGCTGCTTCTACTTCTTGTGCACAAGTGGAAGATATTGCTGCTCAAGTGGTACCTCCAAATGAAACCACAGCTTATGGCTTCAGCAAAGAGCAGTATCAGCACCTCTTGTCCCTGTTTCAACAGGCTCACATATCTACTGGCAATCATCCCTCCACTTCTGGTGACAATATTGCCTTTGCCAACTTTGCAGGTGTGTGTCACATGCCTATAGAACAATTTCCTGTAGTTAATTCTGAAGTTCAATGTTTGTCTGCTCAGTTAGGAAAGATACCTTGGATATTGGATTCAGGTGCAATAAATCACATGACATCCAATAAACAATTTCTACACAACCTACAACCTTTACCTAAACCTTACCTAATAACTCTACCAAATGGATATAAAGTTAAAGTAATCTCTACTGGGTCATTACAACTTAGAACAGACATTATCTTACACAATGTGTTGTTGATTCCTTCTTTCCACTTCAATCTTATTTTTGTATATCAACTTCTTTCTCAATTACAATGCTTAGCATTATTTAGTAGTTTCTCTTGTTTTATACAGGGCCCTACTCTGAAGAGGCCACTAGAAATTGGTAGAGCTTCTCATGGACTGTACTTTCGGCTTCCTGATATGCCTGAATGTTCACCTTCTATTTCTGTCAATCCATCTAGTAATGCATGTAATGTTTCTAATATATGTAATGTTTTCAATTCTGTAATCCCTTTCCCCAGTCCCTCTAGTAATTCTACCACAAATGTTAATAAAATGGAATTGTTTTGGCATCCAAGATTTGGCCACATGCCTCTTCATAAGATGAAATCAATTTTAGCTTTATCTGACATTATCCCTTCTAGACAATCATTTTCTTGTTCTATTTGCCCTATGGCTAGACAACAAAGACTTCTTTTTCCTGAAAGTCATATTAAATCCACTTCTCCTTTTCAGCTGGTCCATTTAGATCTTTGGGGACCCTATAATACCAAAACATACAATGGTTTTAGATATTTTCTCACCATTGTTGATGACTTCTCCAGAGTAACTTGGTCTCACTTATTATCCTGCAAAAGCAATGCCCTCACAATCATTAAAGCTTTCACAAAAATGGTTCAAACTCATTTTCAATCATCTGTTAAAACATTCAGAGCAGATAATGCTTTTGAACTAGGTGGAAGTTCTGAAGCAAAAAACATTCTTCTCTGAAAATGGGATTCTCCACCACACTACCATTCCTCACACACCACAGCAGAATGGTGTAGTTGAAACAAAACACAAACATCTTCTGGAGACATCTAGAGCTTTACTATTTCAATCCCATCTTCCTGTTAAATACTGGGGTGAATGTGTACTGACTGCAACTTATCTCATAAACATGATGCCTTCTTCTGTCCTAGACAACATCTCTCCCTTCCAAAAACTTCATGGCACTCCTCCATCATATGATCACCTCAGATCATTTGGATGTTTATGCTTTGCCACTAGTCCCAAACCTGGGAGGGATAAGTTCCAATCTAGAGCTATCAAATGTGTCTTCTTAGGATATCCTTGTAGTAAAAAGGGATATAAACTACTCAATCTCACTAATCATTCCATCTTCTTTTCTAGAGATGTTGTGTTTCATGAACACATCGTCCCCTACTCTTCTCCCTCTTCCCCTCTACAACCTTTCATTTCTGTTCCTTTTGAAGATAGATTACTCTCCCCATCCTCCCTTCCCTCTCTTCCTCAAGTTCTGCCTTCCTCTCTTAATTCTCCTGCCCCTAACCCTTCTCCTACTCCTCCTGATTCTCCTCCTTCTCCTGTTCCTCATCCTCTTGATCCTCCTCTCCCTCCTGTTCCTGATCCTCTTCCTCCTGCACATATGGATTCTCCTCCTCTCAGAAAATCCACTAGGACATGTCACCCTCCTACTTACCTCAAGGATTATGTTTGTTCTTCAGTTGTTACCAAATTTGCTTCTGATATTCCTAAGGTTTCCTCCATTGAGTTGCACATGCAAGAACCTCTTTATTACTAGCAAGTTGCTTCTCACCCTGCTTGGCAAGAGGCCATGCTACAAGAATTTAAGGCTTTAGATGCAAACCATACCTGGGATGTTGTTCCTCTTCCACCTAACAAGAAGCCTATTCCCTGTAAGTGGGTTTATAAGATCAAACAAAAGTCTGATGGTTCCATTGAAAGATATAAAGCTAGGTTGGTCATTAAGGGTGATACTCAACAGGAGGGCATTGGTTATAATGAGACTTTATCTCCTGTTGTCAAATTCACCACCATCAAGTGCCTACTTTCAACTTGATGTGAATAATGCTTTTCTTCATGGTGACCTTCACGAAGAGGTTTACATGAAGCCTCCACCTAGCCTTCAGATTTCTGCCCCCTTGGCTTCTGGTTCATCTCCTTTGGTTTGCAAGCTTCTCAAGTCTCTCTATGGCCTCAAACAGGCTTCTAGGCAGTGGTTTTCTAAGCTGTCTGAAGCTTTGTCTTCAAGGGGCTATATTTCTAGCAAGAATGACTATTCACTATTCACCAAATCGAAGATACTCTTACTGTCATTGCTGTCTATATTGATGATATTTTACTTGCTGGGGATGATGTGAGTGAGCTTGATAATTTGAAGTCTTTCCTGGACTCCCAATTCAAGATCAAGGACCTAGGGGCTGTCCATTATTTTTTGGGTCTTGAAGTTCTGAAGACTCCTCATGGGTATTTGGTTAGTCAGCACAAGTTTGCTTCTGATCTTTTGAGTGAATTCAACTGCCATCATTTCACTCCTGTAGTCACACCTCTTGAGTCTTCTGTCAAGCTCACCCCTGATATGGGACAACCCCTTACTGATCCCAGCCTCTACAGACGTTTGGTTGGCAAACTAAATTTTCTGCAACACACTCGCCCTGATATTGCCTTTTCCGTACAACATTTGAGTCAATTCCTTCAGACTCCTCAAGTTCCGCATATGCTAGCTGCCCTCCATGTTCTTAGATACTTGTTAAATGATCCTGGACAAGGTGTCATCCTCTCAAACACTTCTGACTTTTCACTTATGGCTTATGTTGATTCTGATTGGGCTGCTTGTACTCAGTCTCACAAATCTATCACTGATTTTTTTATCACATTTGGAGGCTGCCCCATTTCCTGGAAATGCAAAAAGCAGCCCACTATCTCTCTTTCCTCTGCTGAAGCTGAGTATAGATCTTTGAGAAAAGTTGTGGCTGAGATATCTTGGTTGGTTCGAATATTTGGTGATTTGGGTATGGTCTTCTCTTCTCCTATTCCAGTATTTTGTAACAGCCGGGCTGCTTTGCACATTGCCAAGAACCCTGTTTTCCATGAAAGGACCAAGCACATTGACAATGACTGCCATTTTGTTCGTGATTGTTTGCAATCTGGTTTGATATCTCTTCATCATATTCTACTGCTGATCAGCCTGCTGACATTTTCACCAAGTCTCTTGCAGTCCCTATTCATTATCATTTACTTGGCAAGCTTGGAGTGGCTTCCCCTTCCAGCTTGAGGGGGGGTGTTGGGCTGAAGGACTCCTCGATTAATAGGCCCAATAGTTAATTTCTGATTCATTTTTAGCTTTATTATTTTGGGCCCAATTTGTATAGAACCCGGGCCCAGTTGGTTTGTAATAAGTCATGTTTGACTATATACACCATCTGATTTTTCTAGAAGGCAACAGAAGAAATATAATAAAAATATCTTTGCTTTTTCTATCTCTTCTCTCTCTCGTTTTAGGGTTTCCTTTTCATTTGAGATTTCTCTGGTTGACTCCGATAATGGAGTCTAACAATTTTACCATATACTCGAGTATCCGCGCAATGACGATAGGCAGTGGTACGACTTCGAGCAAGCTTCTATTGTTGATATTCTCGAAACCAAAAACTCCGGCGAATCCGAGTCCAGTTTCAATGATATCAACGACACAAGCTTTCTCGAGGCCGGTTTGAGAAGAGAAACGAGAGGCAGTGGTGGTTGAGGGGCGGAAGTAGCATGGCCAACGGCGGTGGTAGGACGTCGGCAGTGGGGGTGGCTGCCGGTGGTGGTCGGTTTTGAGGTTTTGCATTGGAGATATGGAAAGAGGGGGAGAAGAGCAAGCTGGTGGTGTAAAATTTTTGGAGTTTGGGGTGGTGGGCGGCGGCTAGGGTTTCGGTTAAGCTTAGATCTATGGAGATTGAGAAGGGTTATGGGATTTTGGAGTTCAGATTCATGGAGAGGAGGTTGAGCGGAAGAAGTGGTGAAATTTTGGCATGGTTTGGAGGTTGGCCGCCGCCGGTGGGCGATTTCCGGCGGCGGAGCTGGGCGGCGACGGGCGGCAGAGAGATGAGAGAGTGAGGAGAGAGGAAGAAGAAAAGAGAATAGAAAAAAATGGGGGCCGAATTTCTGATCTTGAGGCCTTATATACATGGAGTGGAGAGTGAATTAGAACCCTTAGATCAAAGTGGTATGAACGGATGAGATTTAATCTCACCTCACTTATCAAAACGACGTAGTTTCAAGACAAAACTATGTCATTTTGAGCTCTTTCTTGGCCAACCACCTAATGGACCGGGTATGGCCGAATTAGGCTCAAATTTTGGACCAATTTTGGCACAATTTTAATTAAAATATACTAGCCCAATCCTTTTCCCTCTAATGAATTAATTAAACTAAAAGTCTAATTCTCAAATCTCCAAACACACACAAAAATAATTATTCAAAACTACAATGTAAAAGAAAGAATAAAAATTAGGCATTTACAGTTGCCCCTCTTTGCTCGAGAACATGAAGAGTTTTCGTGCAAAGATAGTGAATGCCATGACTAACTTTTGCTCACCTATGACTCTAATGAAAGCATTTTTGAAAAAGGGGTGACCGAACCTTACTTCCGAGGTTGCCTACATATACTTGGCTGTAAAGAAATCAGGTCAGTGTAGTTCTGGAAAAATTTGGTAGCTGGGACTACCAGACACTGGAGTTAATAGCCTGTTTGGCCAAGCTTCTTTTTGGCCAAAAGTGCTTTTTTTTGCCGAAAGCATTTTTGGCCAAAAATTAAGGTGTTTGGCCAAGCTTTTGGAAGGAAAAAAAGTGCTTTTGAGGAGAAGTAGAAGCAGTTTTGGAGAAGCAGAAAAAAGTAGCTTCTCTCCAAAAGCACTTTTGAGAAAAATACACTTAGAAGTAGTTTTTTAAAGCTTGGCCAAACACTAATTGCTGCTCAGAAGTGCTTTTCAAACTAATTAGCCAAACACAAACTGCTTTTCATCAAAAGTACTTTTGAGAAAAGCACTTTTGAAAAAAAGCACTTCTCAAAATAAGCTGATTTTTGCAGCTTGGCCAAACGGGCTATAAGACTGATGTTGCTGCTGCTGTTGCTGTTTCTCTTATTGTTATTGCTTCTTACATCAAAAGAAAAAGAGAAGAGCACTACATATGTCTGCAAACTAAGAGTACAAAATTCCTATCTATGTGTCTTCTGGAGTCAAATCTTGATTCTTGACTTGCTCTCTTGTGTTGACCTTAGACTGGATCTTGATTCTCTTTAAAGAAGAGATTATGACTCAATCTCGATTGCTTGCTTTCTGGATCAGAATTTGAGAAAATGAAACTTGAGAAGCTGTGCTGCTGACACGTTGTCAAAGTTAAACCTAAACTATCCTGTGATCGTCCTTCTGATGATAACTGAAACTGCAAGCTTCGATCGTCATAACCCGTGCTCTGCGGCGAGGCCTGCAAAGCCATCAAAGACGAACAAAATGAACAAAAATTTTCTGCCCCAGTTTGGACTAGGAAAATTTTGTGAGTTATCAGCGAAAGCTATAAACTATCTAATTTATTGAAAGGCAGACAAAAACAGTAGTATAAACTAGCTAAAAGAGATAAAATTTGGTAACGAATTATTGTGCAACCAGGGATCGGTTCCCGTACTACTGAAGGGAAATGTAACCAGGGGCTGGCACCCTATCTTACTGGAAGGAAATAAAATATGGTGTTAGCACCATGTATTATTGATAAAGTGTTGAATCCCTCTAGGTGAAAAAGGTTCTACCTGAGTTAAGCTACGTAAAACACCCTGAGCGAAGAGTACTTCTATTCGGAACTATGAGCTGGATCCCCCTAGGCGAAAGGATTCTACCTGAGTTAAGCTGCGTAAAACTCCCTGAACGAAGAGCACTTCTACCCGGAACCATGAGCTGGATCCCCCTCGGCGAAATGATTCTACCTGAGTTAAGCTGTGTAAAACACCCTGAGCGAAGAGTACTTCTACCCGAAAATATGAGCTGGATCCCCCTAGGCGAAAGGATTCTACCTGAGTTAAGCTGCATAAAACACCCTGAGCGAAGAGTACTTCTACTCGGAACTATGAGCTGGATCCCCCTAGGCGAAAGGATTCTACCTGAGTTAAGCTGTGTAAAACACCCTGAGCGAAGAGTACTTCTACTCGGAACTATGAGCTGGATCCCCCTAGGCAAAAGGATTTTACCTGGGTTAAGCTGTGTAAAACACCCAGAGCGAAGAGTACTTCTACTCGGAACTATGAGCTGGATCCCCTAGGCGAAAAGATTCTACCTGAGTTAAGCTACGAAAATGGGAGGTGTGAACAATTGTGATGCATGCTGAAAAGAGAAAAAATGGAGATTTTAAGAAGCTTACGTTTGGTGACGTTCATCTTTTAGAATTTCCATTCTGCACCGCTTTGTTCCTGCTTCAAACAAAGAAAGATTTATGAGTTTTCAAAGTGGTGGTTGGTTTGTGGCCTTGATCCCTTGATGCCTTGAGTAGTTTGATTCACGGCCACTGCTGTCGAAGAACCGATTCTGTCAGCGTGGTACCGAGATGCTCGGCTGCTCTGTATCATTTTCTAGAGATCTTGGATTTACATTATTTCCCCCAACTGTTTCATACCCAGATGTCCATGGTACCACTACCCTTGTCTCTAAGGCAATGCATTTTTTTCTTTAAAATCAAACTCAGTTGTCTTGCACCCAGTATCAGTTTGTGTCCGTAGTGCTTATCAACTTTCTCATGAAGCAGGTCCTGCTCATGCGACTTTTTAGTTTCTTTAAAACACTTTGTTTGCTTTATCAAATGAGATCTCAGATGGATTCGTGCCTTCGCCAATGCCATATATGCCCCAAATTGTGCTCGATATCACGGGGGAATTGTAGCTAGTTTCGCAGCCATTTCTTTGTTTTGCTTTTGATGCAGGATTAGACCGAAAGGGACTCAAAGAAAAATTATGGTAAAAACGGAATAATAATTGAAAGTGAAAAAGAACAGTGTTTAAACAGAAGATGTCCCTTTCGAGGAAAGGAATAGGGAGACTTATCTGGAGGTATGTGCCGACTTCAATGAATCATGACATGCATTTTGGACTGGACGCCTGATCCGTCTAAGCTGTCTAATTCTCAAAATCCGCCGCAAACGTTCATCTTGAATTTGTCTTGGTTGTGCTCATGCCGGAGAATCAAAGACCCTCATTCGGCTAGTAGCGCCTTTTGCAGGTTTTCGCTAACTAACCTCTCTCATTTCTCTACTAACCGTCGCCTTATGGTGCCCATATGGGTTTTCACCAATAAGACTCTCTCATTTCTCTGCTCACTGTCGCCTTATAGTGCCCGTACGGGTTTTCACTAATAAGACTCTCTCATTTCTTTTTCTCTTTTTTTTTCTTGAATAAGATACTGCAGGAGGGAGGTTAACCAACGCCTTTGGCATGGGGACTTCAAACATTCTAAAAAAAACATCGATCAGAAGTTCTTGAAAGGTAAAAAGGCGAAATGAACCTTGAATTGAATTACAACTTTGGGAACCATTTTACAGGAAAACCATGAAATAAAACAAACTTCTGCCCCAGTTTTGGAGTATTGGGAATATGGATTTTTTGTTCTGATGGGACCGAACCCAGGGTAAGGCTGCCTACGTATCCTTTCGGAATCAGGTCGGACGTAGTTCAATGACTCAGAGATTTGTTGTTTTGGCTTTTTTACAAGTACACATATTCTAAAAAGTGAGAAACAAGGAAGACAAATACTACCCAAAAAGGATTAACAAAAGGGTGACACCTATTTGGAATAGCTAGCAAACGATAGCCTTTGTCACTTCGATTTGAGAAAATAAATGCATGAAAATTCTACAGTGGGTATATATCAGACATAATATCTTTTGATTGCATCTGCATTAATAGTCATGTCTGGTACCCGTCCTTCTTCATCTACCAAGTGCAAGGCCCCTTTTGGTAACACTTTCTTGATGACGTAAGGTCCTTGCCAGTTCGGGGCGAACTTTCCTTTAGCTTCTACCTGGTGCGGAAGGATGCGTTTCAAAACCAGCTGGCCTACCTCAAATCGCCTTGGGCGCACTTTCTTATTGTAAGCGCGTGCCATTCTTTGCTGATATAACTGGCCGAAACACACTGCTGCTAGCCGTTTTTCGTCGATCAACATCAGTTGTTCTAATCGGGTCTTGACCCACTCAGTGTCTTCAATCTCTGATTCCACAATAATTCGGAGAGAGGGAATTTCGACTTCAGCGGGTATTACAGCTTCAGTTCCATATACAAGCAGATACGAAGTTGCACCAATAGATGTGCGAACAGTCGTGCGGTATCCCAAAAGAGCAAAAGGCAGCTTTTCATGCCATTGCCTGGAACCTTGGATCATTTTCCTAAGAATCTTCTTGATGTTCTTGTTTGCCGCTTCAACGGCTCCATTAGCTTTTGGCCGGTAAGGGGTAGAATGATGATGCATGATTTTAAATTGTTCGCATACCTCCTTCATCAAATGACTATTTAGATTGGCTGCATTGTCAGTGATAATGGTCTTTGGGATACCAAAGCGACAGATGATGTTGGAATGAACAAAGTCTACCACTGCTTTCTTGGTGACTGCTTTAAAAGTGACGGCCTCCACCCAGTTGGTGAAGTAATCAATTGCAACCAAAATGAATCTATGCCCATTTGAAGCCTTTGGCTCGATTGGACCAATAACATCCATTCCCCAAGCAACAAAAGGCCAAGGAGAGGACATGGGATGCAACTCTGAAGGAGGCGAGTGAATCAATTCACCATGAATCTGGCATTGGTGACACTTGCGAACAAAACTGAAGCAATCTCGCTCCATAGTAAGCCAATAATACCCCGCCCGCAGAATCTTCTTCGCCAAAACATATCCATTCATGTGAGGTCCGCACACCCCCGAATGCACTTCACCCATGATCTGCTCTGCTTCTGTAGCATCTATGCATCTCAACAAGTTTAAATCTGGGGTCCTTTTGTACAGAATTTCCCCATTCAGGAAGAAACCACTGGCGAGCCGCCTTAAAGTTCTTTTTTGATCTCCTTTGGCATGCTCTGGATATTCTCTCATTTTCAGGAATCGTTTTATGTCATGATACCATGGTTCACCATCTGGCTCTGTCTCAATTGTATTGCAGTAACCGTGTTGATTTCGAACTTGGATTTCTAGCGGATCAATATGAGCGTTGCCTGGATAAGGGATCATCGAGGCTAAAGTAGCCAAGGCATCGGCTAGCTCGTTGTGAAACCTAGGAATGTACCTGAACTCGATAGATTTGAATCTTTTGCTCAAGTCTTGCACGCATTGTCTGTACGGAATAAGCTTGATGTCTCGAGTCTCCCATTCGCCTTGGGCTTGCCGGATAAGCAAGTCAGAATCTCCCATAACCAATAGTTCATGCACCTCCAGATCGATGGCCATTTTTAACCCCATGATACAAGCTTCGTATTCTGCCGTGTTATTAGTACAGAAGAACCGAAGTCGGGCTGTTGCAGGGTAATGATGTCCAATAGGTGAGATGAGGATTGCCCCGATCCCAACTCCTTTGATATTGACAGCTCCATCGAAATACATTTTCCATACAGGGTGATCGTCTGGAACCACTTCCTCTATTGAGTTGACCTCTTCGTCTGGGAAGTATGTGCTAAGTGGCATGTACTCATTATCAACTGGATTCTCTGCCAAATGATCTGCCAAAGCCTGTGCTTTCATCGCGGTGCGAGTGACATAGATGATGTCAAACTCTGTGAGCAAGATTTGCCATTTTGCGAGCCTGCCAGTGGGCATTGGCTTTTGGAAGATGTACTTCAAAGGATCCATTCTGGATATAAGGTAAGTAGTGTAGGCCAAAAGATAATGTCTCAGCTTCTGAGCGACCCAAGTCAAGGCACAACATGTTCTTTCTAAAAGGGTGTACTTAACCTCATAATTGGTGAACTTCTTGCTCAAATAATAGATTGCCTGTTCCTTTTTGGTGATCATGTTGCCCCAGAACGTATCCAAAGGAATTATCCATCACCGATAGATATAAAAACAAAGGCCTACCAGGTTCAGGCGGGACCAGTACAGGGGGTTTTGACAGATAATCTTTGATCCTGTCAAAAGCTTTTTGGCAATCGTCTGTCCACCTGATAGCGGCATCCTTTTTCAGCAACTTAAAGATGGGCTCGCACGTGGTTGTGAGCTGAGCAATGAACCTACTGATGTAGTTCAACCTCCCGAGCAAACTCATGACTTCTTTTTTGTTCTTCGGGGGTGGAAGATCTCGAATGGACTTTATCTTAGATGGATCCAATTCGATGCCCCTCCGGCTGACTATAAAACCGAGGAGTTTCCCAGACGGAACCCCAAATGCACACTTGGCTGGATTGAGCTTAAGGTCATACCTTCGAAGCCGTTCGAAGAACTTTTTCAAATCACACACGTGATCAGCTTGTGTCTTTGATTTTATGATGACATCATCGACATATACTTAAATCTCTTTGTGCATCATGTCGTGAAAGATGGTGGTCATGGCCCTCATGTAAGTTGCCCCTGCATTCTTTAAACCGAATGGCATGACCCTGTAACAATAAGTACCCCATGGCGTGGTGAAAGCGGTCTTTTCTGCATCATCCTCATCCATTAGAATTTGGTGGTACCCAGCATAGCAATCCACGAACGATTGTATCTCATGTTTTGTGCAATTATCTACAAGAATGTGGATATTTGGCAAAGGAAAATTATCCTTTGGACTTGCTTTGTTCAGGTCCCTATAGTCGACACAAACTCTAGTTTTTCCATCCTTCTTTGGCACAGGCACAACATTTGCCACCCAGGTGGTGTATCGGATAGCTCTGACCACATTGGCGCTCAGTTGCTTCATTATTTCCTCTTTGATTTTGTCACTCATGTCTGTTTTAAATTTTTGTTGCTTTTGTTGGACTAGTGGAAAACCAAGATACGTAGGAAGCTTATGAACCACCAGATCAGTACTTAAATCCGACATATCATCATAAGACCAAGCAAACACATCTGTGTATTCAAATAAAAGTTGAATCAAGGAATCTCTGGTTTTTTGTTCAGTGTGAATGCTTATCTTCGTTTCTCTAACTTCTTCAGGACTTCCGATATTAATCGGCTCAGTTTCATTGAGGTTTGGCTTAGGCTTGTTTTCAAATTGTTCCAACTCTCTTTTTATTTCCTCAACAACCTCATCTTCATCATATTCAACCTCTTGATGCATTATTTCGATATTAGACAGCTTTTTAAGATCTGGGCATGAATTCCGCATGCATGTCATGTTATTAAAGCCGACATTAACAAAACTGAAATGGAAATAAAATGACAGGAATTAGGAAAAGGAAAAGATAGAAAACTTAATAGGAAACTGAACTGCATTTCATTGAATTCGAAAGGATAGAAGGGTTAACATCAAAACAAAACAATCATACTGAGATGTTTGGATTACAACCCTGAAAGTAACCCAAAATACAAAAAAGAAGCTGCAAAAGCAAACTACCAAGACTCCTTCCTTGTGGGGAGAGGAGTTGCTTCCCAGTTGGTGAGCATGGTGTCTGGGTCAATTAGTTGCATATCGGCACGACTAGTGCCTTCACCAGCCTGGATCATATTCACTTCAGAAAACATCTCGCTGAGGCCATGGCAAATTTCATCAATGTTTGCATGCGCCGAGGAATTTTGACCCTCTTGGAGTCGTGGCTTGACAAAAGTGTAGAAAATGTGAGGGATAGGCTGTTGCAAGACCCATCCATGCTTTTTGCGGTGTTTGGCTTTGTTTTCGTCTGCTTGTGTTGGCCTGAAGCCTAAGCCAAAAGTACCCTGGTTACCGAACGGAGAAATAGGCTCCGAAATTCCTTGCAATGATGCCCCCAAGCCTTTTCCTGGCTCATAACCTTGTCTCATCATAACTGCAGCCACCATTACAGATGTGGCGGAAAGACGAGGATGCAGAATGGGCTTTCCTTCCTCGACATGGTCCACAACAACCACTTCAAAAGCCTGATAGACAATGGACTCAGACCCTTCCTTGGCCTCAATACAGGGGATTAACGGGTCTTTATAAATGGAAGACTCGTCTTCTCCGTGAACAATAATTTCTTGCCTGTCATGTTCAAATTTGAGCATCTGATGCAAGGTGGATGGCACAGCTCGGGCCGTATGGATCCATGGCCTTCCAAGAAGAAAGTTATAAGAAGTGGCCATGTCCACTACTTGGAAGACAATCTCAAAGTCAACTGGCCCAATCGTCATGGTGAGGTTGATCTCCCCAATGGTATCTCTTGCTGAGCCATCAAAAGCCCGGATGCGAACATTGCTGGGTCGGATTCTGTCTGTATCGATCTTCATGCTTTGCAAGGTAGAGAGAGGGCATACATCTACACTTGAGCCTCCATCAACCATGACTCGCTTTACATAATGACCCTCACATTTGACCATCAAGTTCAAAGCCCTATTGTGCCCATCTCCCTCCTCGGGAAGTTCATCATCGGTAAAGGAGATTCTGTTCACCTTGAAAAATCTGTTGGCCATCTTCTCTAACTGATTCACTGTGGTCTCCTCTGAGATATGTGCCTCGTTCAGGACCTTGATTAGTACACGGGCATGCTCTTTGAATGTAGGAGCAGAGATCGTAGAGAGATTTGAGCAGGAGTCTTTCTTAGCTGATCAATGATTGAGTAATCCTGAACTTCATCTTTTTCAAAAACTCTTCCGCATCTGCTTCAGTGACTGGTTTCTTTATTGGCAAATGGCCTTCTCTAATTTGCTTGGCCTTCCTCAACTCTTCTGGAGAGTAACATCTCCCTGATCGAGTAAACCTCCAGTTTCCCCCACTTCCTCTATGATTTCCTTGCCTTTGTAGGTCATCACCGTTTTGTTGTAGTTCCAAGGAGTGGTTTTTGTGTTGGTTACGGGGAGTTGCATGGCAGGTTTGATTACGATCGGTTCTGTTATACCTTTCGTACCTCCTGCTTCTCTCTTTTGATGGGGTGGCCTCCAACTACATATAACCATGGGCTTGGAACACTGGAGTGAACTTCCAACCTCGAGATCTTTGGAACAAATAAAGTTGCCTTATTTGAGCTCTGGGCGCCTTTCACAATCAATGGCACATCTCGGCTGGGACTTACTTCCAGACCCGCTCCTTCTTGAATTGCACCCACTGTCATTTCTGCTCGACCGACCGGCTTGTAATCTTGGTCTCGGCCAATCATTCCCACAAAATGAACATCATTGTGTGCTGGCAATGGGTTATTTGTCACATTAGGAGTTTCCTCGCCATTCGTCACTACAATCAGTTTTTCAGAAATGAGTCTCTCTATGGCTCTTTTCAGAGTCCAACAGTCATCAGTGCTATGCCCTGGGGCACCTGAATGATATTCACATCTAGCATTTTCTTGAAATCCATGCGAATCGGGATGCATATGGTGGGGAGCGATGGGTCCAATTACGCCCATTTGCTTTAGCTTCTGGAATAGACTAGAATATGATTCGGCCAATGGAGTGAATTTTTCTGCCGGCCTCTGCTCTCGACCATAATCCTGCCTGGGACGAGCATTGTAGGGTGCCCAAAAATTTTGCTGCTAAGGTCGGGGGATCCTTGGAGCTGGTGCCCGTACCTGCTGATTAGGAGGCCGAGCATATGATTGAGCATTGAACACTATATATTGTGGTGGGCCCACAGAGTATTGAGGAATTGGCGGGGGATAATAATGTTGAGGGTAACTGGATTGCCTCTGCTGAACTTGCACATAAGGGTGTGATGCCCCTCTTTGAATTTCTCTGGATCCCGAAGTCATCGTGGACCCTTCATCTCTTTTCTTTCTATTTGCCAAACTTCCCGAGCCATTTTGGATCGCCTGAGTGGTGGCTTTGAGAGCAGCTTGACTCACAATTCTGCCAGTCTTGAGGCCATTTTCGACCATTTCGCCTATTTTGATTGCTTCTGCAAAAGGTCTGCCCATTGCGGACATCATGTTTTGGAAGTAATCAGGCTCTTGAGCCTCCAGAAAAACAGTGATCAACTTGTGGCTTAACTCTAGCCGCTTGCTCCCTCCACTTGATGGCATACTCCCTAAAACTTTCGGTCGGTTTTTTCTTCATATTGGACAAAGAATTACGATCCGGTGTAATATCAATGTTGTACTGAAATTGTTTGACGAAGCCCTGGGCCATGTCATCGCAAACATGACAGTGAGAGATATCTTGGTCAATGAACCATTCGGAAGCTACCCCTACAAGGCTTTCCCCAAAGTAAGCCATCAGCAGCTCTTCTTTTCCTCCTGTGCCCCAGCTGGTTGCAGTACCTTTTAAGTGGGTGATAGGGTCGTCGTGTCCATCATATTTCTCGAATTTTGGGGTCTTGAACCCTCGTGGCAAATGGATGTGAGGGAACATGCATAGATCACTGAATGAAACACTTTTGTGACCACCTAGTCCCTGTGTATTCTTTATATTCTGTTCAAGACTTTTCATTTTCCTGGCCCTCTCATCTGGCTCAACAGTCGTGGCAGGCTTTTCATTTTCACTTGTGATTCATACCGAGGAGTCTGATTGTATGGGGCTGAGACCCCAAAATCCATATTTGGAGAATAGTATTGGCCATCATAAGCATGAGATGGGGGCTTATTGTTTGGCCTCTCCACAGGTGGTGGCGGCGGGATTGTATATACCGGTGCGCCAGACACGACGAGAGGGGTGTTCCTAACCGGTGCGACTGGAGGTCGCATATTAGAGGTACCGGGGGCAGCATGGAGGCTGTGGTTTGGCACATACCCTGGTGGTAGAATAGGATCGCTCGTTGCATGGAGCGGTGTTTGAGTAGCCTGGGGTATGGTGGAAGTTCCCTCTGAAGGACCCTGGGGTGGAGGTCGTACCGGTAAACCCAAGCTTGATATACATCTGACAGTTGTTGTCTCAATTTTCTTATTTCCTCCGACTCTTGCTCAACTGACTGACCCTGCGGATTGTCACTGACCAACTCGATTTCATCACTATTATCCATTACCACCGCTCCCTTAGATCTTGTGAAGTAGTGATGTGTTGNTGAGCATGTGATGCAAGGTGGATGGCACAGCTCGGGCTGTATGGATCCATGGCCTTCCAAGAAGAAAGTTATAAGAAGTGGCCATGTCCACTACTTGGAAGACAATCTCAAAGTCAACTGTCCCAATCGTCATGGTGAGGTTGATCTCCCCAATGGTATCTCTTGCTGAGCCATCAAAAGCCCGGATGCGAACATTGCTGGGTCGAATTCTGTCTGTATCGATCTTCATGCTTTGCAAGGTAGAGAGAGGGCATACATCTACACTTGAGCCTCCATCGACCATGACTCGCTTTACATAATGACCCTCACATTTGACCATCAAGTTCAAAGCCCTATTGTGCCCGGCTCCCTCCTCGGGAAGTTTATCATCAGTAAAGGAGATTCTGTTCACCTCAAAAAATCTGTTGGCCATCTTCTCTAACTGATTCACTATGGTCTCCTCTGAGATATGTGCCTCGTTCAGGACCTTGATTAGTACACGGGCATGCTCTTTGGAATGTAGGAGAAGAGATAGTAGAGAGATTTGAGCGGGAGTCTTTCTTAGTTGATCAATGATTGAGTAATCCTGAACTTTCATCTTTTTCAAAAACTCTTCCGCATCTGCTTCAGTGACTGGCTTCTTTATTGGCAAATGGCCTTCTCTAATTTTCTTGGCCTTCCTCAACTCTTCTGGAGAGTAACATCTCCCTGATCGAGTAAAACCTCCAGTTTCCCCCACTTCCTCTATGATTTCCTTGCCTTTGTAGGTCATCACCATTTTGTTGTAGTTCCAAAGAGTGGTTTTTGTGTTGGTTACAGGGAGTTGCATGGAAGGTTTGATTACGATCGGCTCTGTTATACCTTTCGTACCTCCCTGCTTCTCCCTTTTGACGGGATGGCTTCCAAGTACATATAACCTTGGGCTTGGAACACTAGAGTGAACTTCCAACCTCGAGATCTTTGGAACAAATAAAGTTGCCTTATTTGAGTTCTGGGCGCCTTTCACAATCAATGGCACATCTCGGCTGGGACTTACTTCCATACCTGCTCCTTCTTGAATTGCACCCACTGTCATTTCTGCTCGACCGACCGGCTTGTATTCTTGGTCTCGGCCAATCATTTCAACAAAATGAACATCATTGTGTGCTGTCAACGGATTATTTGTCACGTTAGTAAGGTCCTCGCCATTCGTCACTACAATCAGTTTTTCGGAAATGAGTTTCTCTATGGCTCTTTTCAGAGTCCAACAGTCATCAGTGCTATGCCCTGGGGCACCGAAATGATATTTACATCTAGCATTTGCTTGAAATCCATGCGAATCGGTATGCATATGGTGGGGAGCGATGGGTCCAATTACGTCCATTTGCTTTAGCTTCTGGAATAGACTAGAATATGATTCAGCCAATGGAGTGAATTTTTCTACCGGCCTCTGCTCTCGACCATAATCCTGCCTGGGACGAGCATTGTAAGGCGCCCGAAAATTTTTGCTGCTGAGGTCAGGGGCCCCTTGGAGTTGGTGCCCGTACCTGCTGATAGGGAGGTCGAGCATATGATTGAGCATTGAACACTGTATATTGTGGTGGGCCCACAGAGTATTGAGGAATCGGCGGGGGATAATAATGTTGAGGGTAGCTGGATTGCCCCTGCTGAACTTGCACATAAGGGTGCGATGCCCCTCTTTGAAACTCCCTAGATCCCGAAGCCATCATGGACCCTTCATCTCTCTTCTTTCTGTTTGCCAAACCTCCCGACCCATTTTGGATAGCTTGGGTGGTGGCTTTGAGAGCAGCTTGACTTACAATTCTGCCAGTCTTGAGGCCATTTTCGACCATCTCCCCTATTTTGATTGCTTCTGCAAAAGGTCTACCCATCGCGTACATCATGTTCTGAAAGTAATCAGACTCTTGAGCATCCAAAAAAACAATGATCAACTCGTGGTTATCCATGGGTGGCTTAACTCTAGCCGCTTGCTCCCTCCACTTGATGGCATACTCCCTAAAACTTTCGGTCGGCTTTCTCTTCATATTGGACAAAGAATTACGATCTAACGCAATGTCAATGTTGTACTGAAATTGTTTGACGAAGGCCTGGACCATGTCATCCCAAACATGCCAGTGAGAGATATCTTGGTCAATGAACCATTCGGAAGCTACCCCCACCAGGCTTTCCCCAAAGTAAGCCATCAGTAGCTCTTCCTTTCCTCCTGCACCCCTCAGCTGGTTGCAGTACCTTTTCAAGTGGGCGATGGGGTCGCCGTGTCCATTATATTTTTCAAATTTCGGGGTCTTGAACCCTCGTGGCAAATGGATGTGGGGGAACATGCATAGATCACTGAATGAAACGCTTTTGTGACCACCTAGTCCCTGTATATTCTTTATATTTTGTTCAAGACTTTTCATTTTCCTAGCCATCTCATCTGGCTCAACCCTCGTGGCTGGCTTCTCATTTTCCACTGGTGACTCGTACTGAGGAGTCTGATTGTATGGAGCCGAGACCCCGAAAGCCATATTTGGAGAATAGTATTGGCCATCATAAGCATGAGATGGTGGATCATTGTTTGGCCTCGTCACAGGTGGTGGCGGCGGGATTGTATATACCGGTGCGCCAGACACGACGAGAGGGGTGTTCCTAACCTGTGCGACTGGAGGTCGCATATTAGAGGTACCGGGGGCAGCATGGAGGCTGTAGTTTGGCACATACCCTAGTGGTAGAATGGGATCGCTTGTTGCATGGAGCGGTGTTTGAGTAGCTTGGGGTACGGTGGAAGTTCCCTCTGAAGGACCCTGGGGTGGAGGTCGAACGGAAACCCAAGCTTGATATACATCTGACAATTGTTGTCTCAATTTTCTTATTTCCTCCGACTCTTGCTCAACTGACTGACCCTGCGGATTGTCACTGACCAACTTGATTTCATCACTATTATCCATTACCACTGCTCCCTTAGATCTTGTGAAGTAATGATGTGTTGCCAGTTTTTACCACAAACCAACCACCTTAAGCTTACTGGATTAAGAGGTAACAAATGTGTTAGAGTTAAGCATTTTNCGGTTGTTTTTACCTTAGATTGGATCTTGATGCCTTTTTAAAGAAAAGATTATGGCTCGTTCTCGATTGTTTGCTTTTTGGATCAAAATTTGAGAAAATGAATCTTGAGAAAGCTGTGTTGCTGACACCTCATCGAAACTAACTCCAACTATCATGTGATCATCCTTCTGATGATAACTGAAAGTACAAGCTTCGATCGTCATAACCTGTGCTCTATGGCGAGGCCTGCAAAGCCATCAAAGACGAACAAAACGAACAAACTTTTTTTGCCCCAGTTTGGACTAGAAAAATTTTGTGAGTTATCAGCGAAAGTTATAAACTATCTAATTTATTGAAAAGCAGATAGAAGCAGTAGTATAAACTAGCTAAAAGTGATAAAATTTGTAACAAATGATTGTGTAACCAAGGATCGGTATCCTATACTACTGAAAGGAAATGTAACCAGGGGCTGGTACCCTATCTTACTGGAAGGAAATAGAATCAGGCGTTAGCACCATGTATTATTGATAAAGTGTTGAATCCCTCTAGGTGAAAAAGGTTATACCTAAGTTAAACTACATTAAACAACCTGAGCGAAGATTACTTCTACCCGGAACTATGAGTTGGATCCCTCTAGGCGAAAACGGGTCTACCTGAGTTAAACTACGTAAAACAACCTGAGCGAAGATTACTTCTACTCGGAACTATGAGCTGGATCCCCCTAGGCGAAAGGATTCTACCTGAGTTAAGCTGTGTAAAACACCCTGAGCGAAGAGTACTTCTACTCGGAACTATGAGCTGGATCCCCCTAGGCGAAAGGGTTCTATCTGGGTTAAGCTATGTAAAACAAACTGAGCGAAGAGTACTTCTACCCGGAACTATGAGCTGGATCCCTCTAGGCCAAAATATTCTACCCGAGTTAAGCTACGTAAAAACAACCCGAGCGAAGAGTACTTCTACTCGGAACTATGAGCTGGATCCCCCTAGGCGAAAGGATTCTACCTGAGTTAAGCTGTGTAAAACAACCTGAGCGAAGAGTACTTCTACTCGGAACTATGAGCTGGATCCCCCTAGGCGAAAGGATTCTACCTGAGTTAACCTGCATACTGAGCGAAGAGTACTTCCACCCGGAATTATGAGCTAGATCCCTCTAGGCGAAACAGTTCTACCTGAGTTAAGCTACGTAAAACAAACTAAGCGAAGAGTACTTCTACCCGGAACTATGAGCTGGATCCCTCTAGGAAAAAAAGATTCTACCCGAGTTAAGCTACGTAAAAACATCCTGAGCAAAGAGTACTTCTACCCGGAAATATGAGCTGGATCCCCCTAGGCGAAAGAATTCTACCTGAGTGAAGCTACATAACTGGGAGGTGCGAGCAATAGTGATGCATTCTGAAAAGAAAAATGGAGATTTTAAGGATCTTACGCTTGGTGACATTCGTTCTTTTAGGATCGACATTCTGCACTGCTTTGTTCCTGCTTCAAACAAAGAAAAATTTGTGAGTTTTCCAAGTGGTGGTTGGTTTGTGGCCTTGATGCCTTGATGCCTTGAGTAGTTTGATTCGCGGCCGCTCTGTCGAATAACCGATTCTGTCAGCGTGGTACCGAGATGCTTGGCTGCTTTGTATCATTTTCTAGAGACCTTGGCTTTCCAATATTGCCCCCAACTGTTTTGTACCCAGATGTCCATGGTACCGCTACCTTTGTCTCTAAGGCAATGCCTTTTTCTTTAAAATCAAACTCAGTTGTCTTGTACCCAGTATCAGTTTGTGTCCGTAGTGCTTATCAACTTTTCTCATGAAGCAGGTCTTGCTCATGTGACTTTTCAGTTTCTTTGAAACACTTTGTTCGCCTTATTGAATGAGATCTCAGATGGATTCGTGCCTTCGTCAATGCTATATATGCCCCAAATTGTGCTCGATATTACGGGGAAATTATAGCTAGTTTTGCAGCCATTTCTTTGCTATGCTTTTGATGCAGGATTAGACTGAAAGGGACTCAAAGAAAAATAATGGGAAAAACAGAATAATAATTGAAAGTGAAAAAGAATTGTGCTGAAACGAAAGGTGTCCCTTTCGGGGAAAGGAATAGGGAGACTTATCTGGAGGTATGTGCTGACTTCAATGAATCATGACATGCATTTTGGACTGGACGCCTGATCCGTCTGAGCTGTCTAATTCTCAAAATCCGCCGCAAACGTTCATCTTGAATTTGTCTTGGTTGTGCTCATGCCGGAGAATCAAAGACCCTCATTCGGCTAGTAGCGCCCTTTGCGGGTTTTCGCTAACTGGCCTCTCTCATTTCTCTACTCACCGTTGCCTTATGGTGCCCATCTGGGTTTTAACCAATAAGACTCTCTCATTTCTTTTTTATTAAGATACTGCATGAGGGAGGTTGCCCAACGCCCTTGGCATGGGGACTTCAAACATTCTCAAAAAAAATTGATCAGAAGTTCTTGAAAGGTAAAAGGGCGAAATGAACCTTAAACTGAATTACAACTTTTGGAACCGTTTTTACAGAAACACCGTAAAATAAAACAAATTTCTGCCCCAGTTTTGGATTATTGGGAATATGGATTTTTTGTTCTGATGGGACCGAACCCAGGGTAAGGCTGCCTACGTATCCTTTCGGAATCAGGTCGGACGTAGTTCAATGACTCCGAAGCGTTGTTGTTTGACTATTTTTTCTTTCTTTCTCTTCTTTCGTTTTACAAGTACACAGGTTGCAGAAAGTGTAAAACAAAGAAGATAAATACGGCTCAAAAGGGTTAACAAAAGAGTGACACCTATTTGGAATAGCGAACAAATGATAGCCTTCATCATCTCGATCTGAGAAAATCAATGCGTGAAAGTTCTACAGTGGCCATATATCAGACATAATATCTTTTGACTGCATTTGCATTAATAGTCATGTCTGGTACCTGTCCTTCTTCATCTACCAAGTGCAAGGCCCCTTTTGCTAACACTTTCTTGATGATGTAGGGTCTTTGGCAGTTCGGTGCGAACTTTCCTTTAGCTTCAACCTGGTGCGGAAGGATGCGTTTCAAAACTAGCTGGCCTACCTCAAACTTCCTTGGGCGCACTTTCTTATTATAAGCGCGTGCCATTCTTTGCTGGTATAACTGGCTGAAACACACTGGTGCTAGCCGTTTTTAATCGATCAACATCAGTTGTTCTAATCGGGTCTTGACCCACTCAGTGTCTTCAATCTCTGATTCCACAATAATTCGGAGAGAGGGAATTTCGACTTCAGCGGGTATTACAGCTTCAGTTCCATATACAAGCAGATACAGAGTTGCACCAACAGATGTGCGAACTGTCGTGCGGTATCCCAAAAGAGCAAAAGGCAACTTTTCATGCCATTGCCTGGAACCTTGGACCATCTTCCTAAGAATCTTCTTGATGTTCTTGTTCTCCGCTTCAACGGCTCCATTGGCTTTTGGTTGGTAAGGGGTAGAATGACGATACATGATTTTAAATTGTTCGCACACCTCCTTCATCAGATGGTTATTTAGATTGGCTGCATTATCAGTGATAATGGTCTTTGGGATACCAAAGCGACAGATGATGTTGGAATGGACAAAGTCTACCACTTCTTTCTTGGTGACTGCTTTGAAAGTGACGGCCTCCACACACTTGGTGAAGTAATCAGTTGCAACCAAAATGAATATATGCCCATTTGAAGCCTTTGGCTCGATTGGCCCAATAACATCCATTCCCCAAGCAACGAAAGGCCAAGGAGAGGACATGCGATGCAACTCGGAGGGAGGCGAGTAAATCAGGTCACCATGAATCTGGCATTGGTGACACTTGCGAACAAAATTGAAGCAATCTCGCTCCATAGTAAGTCAATAATACCTAGCCCGCAGAATCTTTTTCGCCAAAACATATCCGTTCATGTAAGGTCCGCACACCCCCGAATGCACCTCGCTCATGATCCGCTCCGCTTCTGTGGCATCTATGCATCTCAACAAGTTTAAATCTGGGGTCCTCTTGTACAGAATTTCCCCACAAGAAGAAACCGCTGGCGAGCCGCCTTATAGTTCTTTTTTGATCTCCTTTGGCATGCTCTGAATATCTCTTGTTTTCAGGAATCGTTTTATGTCATGATACCATGGTTCACCATCTGGTTCTGTCTCAATTGTATTGCAGTAACCGTGTTGATTCCGAACTTGGATTTATAGTGGATCATAGAGGCTAATGTAGCCAAGGCATCGGCTAGCTCATTGTGAAACCTGAGAATGTACCTGAACTAGATAGATTTGAATCTTTTGCTCAAGTCTTACACACATTGTCTGTACGGAATAAGCTTGATGTCTCGAGTATCCCATTCGCCCTAGGCTTGCCGGATAAGCAAGTCAGAATCTCCCATAACCAATAGTTCATGCACATCCAGATCGATGGCCATTTTCAAACCCATGATACAAGCTTCGTATTCTGCCATAGTTATGGTACAGAGAACCGAAGTCGGGCCGTTGCAGGGTAATCGGTGTCCAATAGGCGAGATCGAGGACTTGCCCTGATCCCAACTCCTTTGATATTGACAGCTCCATCAAAATACATTTTCCCTACAGGGTGATCGTCTCGAACTACTTCCTCTATTGAGTTGACCTCTTCGTTTGGGAAGTATGTGCTAAGTGGCCTGTACTCATCATCAATTGGATTCTCTGCCAAATGATCTGCCAAAGCTTGTGCTTTCATTGCGGTGCAAGTGACATAGATAATGTCGAACTCCGTGAGCAGGACTTGCCATTTTGCGAGCCTGCCAGTGGGCATTGGCTTTTGGAAGATGTACTTCAAAGGATCCATTCTGGATATGAGGTAAGTAGTGTAGGCCAAAAGATAATGTCTCAGCTTCTGAACGACCCAAGTCAAGGCACAACATGTCCTTTCTAAAAGGGTGTACTTAACCTCATAATTGGTGAACTTCTTGCTCAAATAATAGATTGACTGTTCCTTTTTTCCTGTTGCATCATGTTGCCCCAGAACGCATCCAAAGGAATTATCCATCACCAATAGATATAAAAACAAAGGCCTACCAAGTTCAGGTGGGACCAGTACAGGGGGTTTTGACAGATAATCTTTGATCCTGTCAAAAGCTTTTTGGCAATCGTCTGTCCACCTGATAGCGGCATCCTTTTTCAACAACTTAAAGATGGGCTCGCACGTGGTTGTGAGCTGAGCAATAAACCTACTGATGTAGTTCAGCCTCCCGAGCAAACTCTTGATTCCTTTTTGTTCTTCGGGGGTGGCAGATCTCGAATGGACTTTATCTTAGATGGATCCAATTCGATGCCTCTCCGGCTGACTATAAAACCGAGGAGTTTCCCAGATGGAACCTCAAATGCACACTTGGGTGGATTAAGCTTAAGGTCATACCTTCGAAGCCGTTCGAAGAAATTTTTCAAATCGCACACGTGATCAGCTTGTGTCTTTGATTTTATGATGACATCATCGACATATACTTCAATCTCTTTGTGCATCATGTCGTGAAAAATGGTGTTCATGGCCCTCATGTAAGTTGCCCCTGCATTCTTTAAACCAAATGGCATGACCCTGTAACAATAAGTACCCCATGACGTGGTGAAAGCGGTCTTTTCTGTATCATCCTCATCCATTAGAATTTGGTGGTACCCAGTATAGCAATCCACAAACGATTGTATCTCATGTTTTGCGCAATTATCTGCAAGAATGTGGATATTTGGCAAAGGAAAATTATCCTTTGGGCTTGCTTTGTTCAGGTCCCTATAGTCGACACAAACTCTGGTTTTTCCATCCTTCTTTGGCACAGGCACAACATTTGCCACCCACGTGGTGTATCGGACAGCTCTGACCACATTGGCGCTCAGTTGCTTCATTATTTCCTCTTTGATTTTGTCACTCATGTCTGTTTTAAATTTTTGTTGCTTTTGTTGGATTGGTGGAAAGCCAGGATACGTAGGAAGCTTATGAACCACCAGATCAGCACTTAAACCCGGCATATCATCGTAAGACCAAGCAAACACATCTCTGTATTCAAATAAAAGTTGAATCAAGGCATCTCTGGTTTTTTGTTCAGTGTGAATGCTTATCTTCGTTTCTCTAACTTCTTCAGGACTTCCAATATTAATCGGCTCAGTTTCATTGAGGTTTGGCTTAGGCTTGTTTTCAAATTGTTCCAACTCTCTTTTTATTTCCTCAACAACCTCATCTTCATCATATTCAACCTCTTGATGCATTATTTTGATATTAGACAACTTTTTAAGATCTGGGCGTGAATTCCGTATGCATGTCATATTATTAAAGCCAGCATTAACAAAACAAGACTCCTTCCTTGTGGGGGGATGAGTTGCTTCTCAGTTGGTGAGCATGGTGTCTGGGTCAATTAGTTGCATATCGGCACGACTAATGCCTTCGCCAGCCTGGATCATATTCATTTCAAAAAACATCTGGCTGAGGCCATGGCAAATTTCATCAATGTTTGCATGCCCCGAGGAATTTTGACCCTCTCGGAGTCGTGGCTTGACAAAAGTGTAGAAAATGTGAGGGATAGGCTGTTGCAAGACCCATCCATGCTTTTTGCGGTGTTTGGCTTTGTTTTCATCTGCTTGTGTTGGCCGGAAGCCTAATCCAAAAGTACCCTGGTTACTGAACGGAGAAATAGGCTCCGAAATTCCTTGCAATGATGCCCCCAAGCCTTTTCCTGGCTCATAACCTTGTATCATCATAACTGCAGCCACCATTACAGATGTGGCGGAAAGACGAGGATGCAGAATGGGCTTTCCTTCCTCGACATGGTCCACAGCAACCACTTCAAAAGCCTGATAGACAATGGACTCAGACCCTTCCTTGGCCTCAATACAGGAGATTAACGGGTCTTTATAAATGGAAGACTCATCTTCTCCGTGAAAAATAATTTCTTGCCTGTCATGCTCGAATTTGAGCATCTGATGCAAGGTGGATGGCACAGCTCGGGCCGTATGGATCCATGGCCTTCCAAGAAGAAAGTTATAAGAAATGGCCATGTCCACTAC
>NC_031989.1:955816-958504 GCF_001879085.1 Nicotiana attenuata
TATATATATATATATATATATATATATATATATATATATATATATATATATATATATTTTGATACAAGACTCAAATAGTAAGAATTACATAAAGATAAACAAGACTAGACCTGACTCAAACAGACTTTTTAGGATAAAAGGCAAAAAAACAAGACTCAAAACACCAAAAGACTCTTACAGACTCAAAAGCAACAAAAGAATAATGAAAAAGGACTGATAATTAAAGAAGACTTTGATCTGTGCAGTAGAATCCACCAACATCACTGTAATCAAGACGCTTATTCCTGCGGCTGACCCCCAACATTGCGGTGTATCCTCTCCAAGTCTGCAGATATATGACGAGCAACGTTCAATGATACTTCTGCAAACCGCTCGGGCGTCATTCCCTGACAACTCCTGCATGCTCTTGAGGTATAGGTGGCTACCTCGAGGATCTTTCCCTTAATGTATTCCTGTGCCATATGCAACTCTTGATTTTGCTGACCACGGGTCTCAGCTAGATCTAGCGCATCACGCTCACGGTCCAAGTCCATATCTTTCTGGCGCCGAACTTCTAGCGACTCCGCTTCTAACTGATTGATCACCTTTTGGTAATGTTGTCTTTCTATTTCAAACTCCGCGATCTGGCTCTCTTTGCTTGACTCAACTCCCCCTATCTGATCCCTCAGACCTTGTATTAATGGAGCAAAACCTCTACGCTCATGATCACGGACTACCCTGAACTGGGCTTCTCTCTCTTTTTGTTGCTGAGCGGTTGTGACTATGTTCTTCTTTCAAATTTGGGCTTCGAGTGCTTGCTTTTCTCGTGCCTACTGAGCCTTTTCTCGCTCAAAATCAGCCTGTTGTATGTCGATGGCTGTCTCTAGAATGCCCTTATCTTCTTGTAAAATGTCAATACGAGATTGGAACTCTTGTGCGACTTCCCTTCTGGTTTCTCTAACTCTAGCCTCGATCTCCTTCTCCCAATCAACTGCATTCCGTATGGATCTTTCTGGCCTTTGCTCGGGGATAGACTGGTTGTGAAACCACTCAAGGTATGCGCGGCTTACCTCCCCATGTTCACGATCAGCTACCATCTCGTCCAAATTAGAAAATCGACCACCAAACCAAACCTTTTGTGCATAAGACTCCCTTGGAGGTTCCTCTCCCTTGAATTCCCACACGAACGGACGCATGTCCTCAATCGGGGGCCTTTGCTCTCTCCCTAGCTGGCACATGACGCGTAGGGGCGCGTAGGGTTGGAAACCTCTGAAACCCATGAGTATGAAGAACGGGCGATACATCGACATATGCATGACCCTAGCATAAGGGAACCAATAACAGTTCCAAGTGATTCTATCAGCACTCAATGAACCAAGTAATTTCCGCCAGGCCCTCACCCCCTCTGGAAGATTACAACTTGCGGCCCTGTCTGGGTGACATCAAATGTAATTCAGCCAGTTTTCATTAAAATTTATTACTATTGGATGATGATAGAGGTGCTCTATGAACCACATCTACAGCAGAATGTTGCATCCCTCGAAGTAATCTTCACCTTCTTGGCAGCGGGTCAAAGCTCGAAAAATATCTCCCAAAATCATGGGAAGAATGGTATGATCCTCGCAACTTTGCAAATACTAGACTACCGCAACCAATCGAATTCTGATGCGCCCACCACGCTCTGGGAAGACCATGATCCCTAGAAATGATATCATGAACGCGAAGATTCTCAACTCCCTCCAAGCGTCTTAACTCAACTGGTTGACGAATTCTATGCCCGAGAAAATTTCAAACCCTTTCTCGTCCCCAAACCTGTCATAGAGATATTCCAACGGAACCCAATCTTCGTATAAGCAAACCATTGGAATTCGACGGAGGCATAACTTCTTTAAAAAGTTGTTCACACCAACTTTTCTCGGAGCAACAGGCTTTTTCCCACAAAGGTCTCTCCCCAATCCGGTGAACCCACCTAATTCTTCCAATGTGGGCGTCATTTCACAATCTTTGAACCTGAAGACATTGTTCGCGGGGTCCCAAAAACCCACTAGAGCCCCGATTAAATCTCTGTTAGGCTTAATTCCCATGATGTTTGTGAGGAACTTGAGGTGCTTAAATACTCGATTTCGTTCCCATGTAGCAAAACTAGCCCACCAATTACAGAGACTACTCGAGGTCTTATCTCTGATCAAGAACAGAGGAGGTTGTCTCGTCCCTTACCCTTTTCTGACTGTTTCTTTGTGTAGAACTCATGGTGATCCTAAGAATAAGATAAAAAGGGTTAGGACTTACCTAAACTATATGCAAATTATGATAATTCATTATTTTATTTTATTTTTTGGCCAATTTAGGACTCGATCTATTTTTTATTTTATTTTTATTACAATATATATTTTGAAATTACCGGACACAAAAGTTGAGATGGTAAAAGCGGAAAAAATGGCTATTATTACAAAGACGGCCCTTTGATACTTCCATATAAGGCATAAAGGATGTCTCGGCAAAAACAGCCAAACACACGAACAAAATGATAAAAATAGACAAAATAATAAATAAAAAACTATTTTTACGAAAATGACCCTTTGCTACTCCGAGAGGGGTTCAAAAGCTGTCTCAGCAAATATAACCAGACAAAACTAGATAAAAATGGCTACTTTTGCAAAAACAGCCTTTCGGTACTTCCGAAAAGGTTTAAAGCTGCTTCGACAAAAA
>NC_031989.1:959223-980865 GCF_001879085.1 Nicotiana attenuata
TATATATATATTCTTTGAGTGTATATATATTTTATTTTATTTTTAAAAAGGTTTAGTTGCACTAAACTAGGAGAATTATTCTTTTTTTTATTTTTTTTATTTTTAATAATTACACTAATTTTTTTAAAACCGATCGACAATGCAAGTAAGCCTTTCAAATGATGTATTAAGTAGCACATACGTGAACATGATGGTCTCAAAGAGGATATCTGTCTTATATGGACCCGGTCCCTGTACCGATTTCGCTAATTCAAATGCACGTGATGCAAATAAAGCGAACCTACTAGGGATATCCGGCATGAGTTTTCTTCTTCTAGGTTTAAATCTTATTGGATAAGGTATGACTGGCTTACTCGAGCGGACAACTCGAGCCGAAGAGGGTCAGCGTACCGGTAGCATTACTTTCCGGCTTTGCTGGTGGTGCTCCTCGCCTAAAACATGTGTGGCTAAAAATCCTTCACCGGGTGACAAGCACCTCGTCTATCTCAAAGAAAGCGGGCTATGTCAAGCAAATGCCCAATTTTTAATTTCAAGAGGACTCAGAGGGGGTGCGTGAGAAAACAGTTTGTATGTACAGTTCAACAATATCAAAACGGTAAAAATCGAATAGGTAGCACATTGCACAAATAAATCACAATATATACAAAATTAATAAAGCCAAAAAAGTCAACATGTACAAGCTCGAATTCTGGTTTTCCCCATCGGAGTCGCCAGAGCTGTCACACCCCTTTTCTACCCCCAAAAAGATATGTGTATGAATTTATGGGTTAAAGAGTTTTTCCAATTAAAGTGACAAAAACTTGAGTAGGGATTATTTTATTGTTCAGAGTCACCACTTGGAATTGATTTTTCGGTGTTCCAAGTCACCATTTATTTGAATCCCTAGTCAAAGGAAGGTTTGACTCTATTGTTATCGGTCCGCGAAAACAAAGTTCGGGTAAGGAATTCTATTGACCGGGGAGAAGGTGCAAAGTATTATCCGAGTCCCGTGGTTCTAGCATGGTTGCTTTATTGACTTAAACTTGGCTTTAATTAATTATGGATAAACTGTGATTTGTATGGTTTTCATGTTTCACCTATCCGCTTTTATTTCTTGATTGTTAGATCTATTATTAAAAGAAAATGATTTTTTGGATAAATTATGTTGTCATAACCACGCTACGCGAGCGAATGCGTGATCGAAATAAAATTTATTAATCTTATTATAACAGCGCTACGCAAGCGAATCCGCAGTTATGACAAGGATTATTAGTATATTATTACTTTTGAAAAAAAAATTTACTACATTTAAAGGAATTAGTTAAATATTAACTATCGTGCTACACAAGTGAATCCGTTATTTTAGTGAAAGGAATAATTAAATAAAAAATAATAATAAAAGCTAGTAGAAATGGTATGAGATTATTGAATTAAAACATTGAATGTTAATGTCACGCTACGCAAGCGAGTCCGTGAAATAATAAAAAAAAAAAAATTAAAACGCACCTCCTAGTTGCCTAGCGTTTAATTTAATTAAAGGTACTTAAGTTATTGGATTATTGTTACACATCATGAAAAATAACTAATTCTTAATAAGTTTATTCAACTAATCTAGTAAGTATTATTTTTGAAGATGGATCATATTATTCATTGAGAAAGTGGGCCAATTTGCTTATTTAGTTATGGCATTGGGCCAACATCTATAAAATAAATGGACAAAATATTTATAGACTTCTTAAAGGCATTGGGCCTGTTGGACAGAATCTGCCTTGGCCCTTTATTGGGCTCCGAAAATGGGCACAAGCTGAAAGCCCAATGGATTTGGACTGCTGTTTTACTAAGACAACCCACCTGGGCTAAATTGCGAGTCTGGCCTCTTTTGCTCTAAGCCATTAACCCTTATTTTTAGCTAGCAATTCCAAACACCTATTTAAGATCTAGCCACTTTCTACCAAAAATCTAAAGTCCTAGCAGAGATGGTCACATGTAAAATCTGAATTTTATCACAATAAATAAAGGTTTCAAGCATGGCTCTTTTGTTATTTCTTTTTAGAAATAGCCTATCATAAACTGGCCAGAATTGCACAAGGTGCAAAAAGAGTTTTTAAACACATTGCAACCTACTTGAAACATCTCATTTTATATGCATCAAAACTATAATAGATAGTAAAGACAAATAACACATGAATAAAGAGTGTTTCAGATAAGGATTCATTTTTTACATATGAACTACAACAAGATATATTTAAACAATAAAGAAATTTAGCTAAGCACTCATTTATTTAAACGGATATTCTCCCAGCAATCAAGATGAGTTCAAATCTTCTTGTTAATGTGAAAATATCTGCAACATAAGATTAAAGAGTTACCTGGGTTGCAAAATAATAAATAAAACAATGAAGAATGGAAGCTCGGGAACAAAGGCAACAGAAAACAACAGCGGAGCATCAGCAAAACAAACAACAAATTCGTGTTGGAACAACCCGAAAACTTAGAGAAGAAACCCAGAACCAAACTTTGAGAAGACTTTACTTTTCTAAAAGTTTTTTACTCTAAGATTCACTCCTAAGACTTACAATTTCAGCTTACTTTTCATGTGTTCAACTGCTGAATTTTTTTATGTTTTTGTGTGTTCAAGCCCTTCTAAAGATGTATGGAAGTGTGATGGAGTCCCCTCTTTAAATGAGGAAAGGGCAGCCCTTAAATAGGCAAAGAAAAGTCAACTTTTTGGACAAATTTTGGTTCACCAAAAATCAGTCCAAAAAAGGGACTGACTTTGTGTGCTAAACACTGTTCAAAGGTTGTCCAAAAGGTGAAAGGACAGCCTGAAATCTGCTATAGCAGGAGCAAAGAGTCATTTCAGCCACCCTACTAAAAAGTAAGCTACTAATACCCTATTTTATGATAAAATTATCTAAACTTCAGATTTTAACAACATCAATATCACCCTATTGATTCAAACTAAACCTAGTATTAAGACATGTAATTAAACTTCAACACATGAACTATGAACCAACATGAGCAAACAAAAATCAGCTATTAAAGCCAAGCAGAACACACGCTATCGCTGAAGCGATTTAAACAAACCAACTAGACAAGCATAATCAGAAATGGATTAAATAAAGAAACAAGACAAAACTTAATTCTAACTAAAATCCAAGAAAACAGAAAATTAATAATGGGGCAGAGGACTATGATTTTACCATATACTCGAGTATCCGGGCAATGACGATAGGCAGTGGTACGACTTCGAGCAAGCTTCTATTGTTGATATTCTCGAAACCAAAAACTCTGGCGAATCCGAGTCCGGTTTCAATGATATCAACGACACAAGCTTGCTCGAGGCCGGTTTGAGAAGAGAAACGAGAGGCAGTGGTAGTTGAGGGGCAGAAGTAGCACGGCCAGCGGCGACGGTGGGACGTCGGCAGTGGGGGTGGCTGCCGGTGGTGGTCGGTTTTTTTGAGGTTTTGCGTTGGAGATATGGAAAGAGGGGGAGAAGAGGAGGCCGGTGGTGTAAAATTTTTGGAGTTTGGGATGGTGGGCGGCGGCTAGGGTTTCGGTTAAGCTTAGATCTACAGAGATTGAGAAGGGTTATGGGAATTTGGGGTTCGGATTCATGGAGAGGAGGTTGAGCGGAAGAAGTGATAAAATTTTGGGGTGGTTTGGAGGTTGGCCATCGCCGGTGGGCGATTTCCGGCGGCGGAGCTGGGCGGCGATGGGCGGAAGAGAGATGAGAGAGTGAGGAGAGAGGAATAAGAAAAGAGAATAGGAAAAAATGGGGGCCAAATTTCTGATCTTGAGGCCTTATATACATGGAGTGGAGAGTGAATTAGAACCCTTAGATCAAAGTGGTATGAACGGATGAGATTTTAATCTCACCTCAATTATCAAAAATGACGTAGTTTCAAGACAAAACAACGTCGTTTTGAGCTCTTTCTTGGTCGACCACCTAATGGACCGGGTATGGCCGAATTGGGCTCAAATTTTGGGCCAATTTTGACACAATTTTAATTAAAATATACTAGCCCAATCCCTTTCCCTCTAATGAATTAATTAAACTAAAAGTCTAATTCTCAAATCTCCAAACACACACAAAAATAATTATTCAAAACTACAATGTAAAAGAATGAACAAAAATTAGGCATTTACAGTTCGTTCATAAAATTTCCAATTTTCACTTGAAGATGGAAATTTTTGAAAATCTGAAAAACTCCAAAAAGCTGCTTTTCAAAATTTTCACTCACAAAACTTCAAAAACAACCCAAACTGTAATTTATGTCCAAACACAATTCTAAATTTCAAATACCATTTTCACTTGAAAATTTTTATCGCCATTTTTCGGAATTTTACAATTCTTATGTCCAAACGCCTACTTAGACTCCCAAATGATATTATTAAAAACTATTTGGACTCTAAAATGAAATTATTGAAGGCGGAATAACTAAAACCCCCTAACTTGGCCTTTTGAGAGTCATTACCTCCCGGAGGCTGATATGGCAAAGAGTGTGGGTGCACTCTCTTTTAAGTGCGTGGGAGTGAAGAAAATTAAAAAATGAGCCTCCAAGTATGTTATTTTTTAACTTTTAATTGCCATATAGTCATATATAATGATATATTTGTTACAATTATGTATTTCTTCTTGCTTACAATGTGGACTTTACTCTAACTTTTATTCTTTTTTATTTCTTCTATAGATATAATGTCCATTCGTTCGAACTGCATATTTCTTTTTCTTGGGCCAAATTTGTAAAAAGTTTGGTTGGAACTCCATCATTTTAGTCAAATAGAAAACTTTTAGCAAAATTAATGGAGTACTAGTTGTGTATTTCCTATTTTTTTTTCTTTAGATATGACTATAGTGTCTATATATTTTAATTGTGTATTTTTATTTGCGAGTCAAATATGTAAAAAAAATTGGCTACAACTGCATTATTTTTTACCAAATAAAAAAGGTATAGCCAACATAATGAACTTGCAATTGTCCTCTTTTATTTTTTCTTATGATGCAATGACTATTTATTTTAACTGTGTATTTTTACTTATTCAAGTAAAATCTGTAAAACAAAAAGTATTTTTTGAACTCCATAATTTAGAGCTACATAAAAGATTGTAGCAAAAATAATAAAGTTCAAACTATGTATTTTTTATATCTTTTTAGATGCCTTGACTATTTATTTCAACTGTATAAATATTTATTTTTATGCCAAATTAAAAAAGAATAGCTAAAACTTTATTTTTAGCCAAATAAAAAAATTAGCCGCCAAGTTTTAATATAAATATTATCCGAAAAATATTATCTAAAAAAGTAACACACTTAAAAAGATAAAAAAATTTTTTTTAGAAATGCCACATGGACAGGAAAGTCCACGTGACAGACGAATGCATGCCACTTTCTTGGGATGAGAACGCCCAAAGAGGTAACAACTATCGAATAACCAACTATAGGGGATAATTAAGACCACTGATAGCTTCAGAATATAACCAATAATATATATCAAATTTAGGGGAGTTTAAGGTATTTTGCCTATTATTGAACAAGTAATAGCAGTACTACTGCTGTTATGAAAATTTTGGCATTTTCTTGCTTCATTAAATCGACCTCGTTAAATGTAGTAGAGTCTCCTTTTTCTCTTCGAAGCTCCAAATATTTGTCATATACTTAGATGACTTTAATTCTTTCATCGAAATTTTTGGATATATTGATAGGTAAGATACGACGATTCCAACACATGAACTAATAAACTCCGTCTAGCACGAGTATTTTGCATAAGAGAAAAGGGTCAAATTTATTTTTGTATTATTTTAGTTGAGTAATTCTATTTTTCCTTAGTTTTTTTTTATATAATATTATGTTTCTTGTTAAGAAAAAGTTTTGTTTTTGCTCTTGATACTTAACGGAGCTTCTTTAAAAGAAATTGGATGTCTATTTTGCAATTATCGGTCAATGTTATAATCAGGCTGTGAAATTCCCGTGATGTTGATTCAACCTTAGCTTCATGTCGTTGAATTTATCTATTTCTATTATTTATCTGTGTTGAATAATTTGAACTTTTGAAATTCGGTTTCTGACTTTTATATATCTCAAAAAGGCATTTGAATAAGCTAAGTCGTTTATTTAAAGACAAGTTATGACAGATTAGCAATGCAGAGATTATAATACATGTTGTTGAATGTTAATTTTGATGCGTTAAAAAATAGTATATAGTGTATAATTTCATAACTATATGTTTACTCTTCAAACAAAATAAAAGTATGAGAGTTAGTTTTGTTATTTTAATTCATGTACTACTATTCCTCTTTTTCTCACTTAATTTTTTATTTTACATAAAATAATATATAAAATTTCACATAATTTATGTAAATATTATTTATTAGTTTACATCCAAATGACCCCGAAGAAAAAATATGTTGATTATGGCAAGAGAGAGACTTTTGAATATGTTAAACATTGGTTGAGACTTGAGATCACAAAATCCAAATACTAATTAAGGAGTAAGTACTGCCTGATCATTTCAATTAAAGGGCCTAATGAAATTTGAGGATGTGGATGGACTTGACCAAGTAAAAAATATGTAGTAGTAAACCGTAAATCATGTAATTATCCAAATTTACTAAGGTAGGAGAATATAAAATAACTATGATAAATTAGGATAATTTATGTGGCATACAAGCTGGCTGGATAAGTCAAAATAATATTGCAAGCAGAGCAGTGTGTATTTTCAAACAGCGGTGTTCGGGTCAGATTGTGTATACCTCAACTAATTTTACGTGTGCCATTTGTTATTTCACACCAGCATAAATATCGGATAATTTTGTATACTAAAACTTAGGCAGATGAAAATAAATCACCTACTATTTTTTTATCTCGCTGAAAAATAGGTGTGCATTGTTTTCAACAAAAGCAACTTTAAAAATACATGAGAAACTTCCTCACAAGTTAGCAATTTTATTGGGGCCTAACTCTATGAAGCTGAAATAAGTAAACTCTCCGCGTAGTTTCTTTATTTGAATTTACCTTCAAATAATTCATTTGAGTTTATCACTGATTGCTAAACTCTCCACGAAGACGGAATACTTCGAGTGCAAATTTGGGGTCGAACCGACGAAAGCGGGAGTGGAAGTGAGGCTTGACTCTCAAGTCATTCCCAAGAGGGTAGTTTCAAGTACCTTGAATCGGTTATTCAGGGGATCGGGGAGATCGACGAGGATGTTACACACCGTATAGGGGTGGGGTGGATGAAGTAGAGGTTAGCGTCGGGAGTCCTGTGTGACAAGAAAGTGCCACCGTTACTAAAAGGTAAGTTTTATAGAGCAGTGGTTAGGCCTGCCATGTTGTATGGGACTGAGTGTGTTGTATATTTCAACAATGGAGGTTGAAATTGGAAGTGAATCTAAGAGATTAGAAAGAAGAATAACCTCTGAACAATACATTTCTATTCTTGCAGATGATCAAGACTAAGAAGAAGAGAGAGAAGTTTATTTATTCAACATAACCATCCTTTTACAATTCATATGCATTTATAGCTCACCTTCTCTAATTGAGCTCCACTAACAGATTCTAACAACTAACTGCTACTGACCTTACTAACCGTATAACAGTTTTTGTGTAAAATATCTATACTACCCTTCTTAACTATTTAGCATATAACAACTACCCCCCGTTAAGAGTCCTTGTCCTCAAGGACAAAATGAGGGAACTGATGTTTGAAAGTAGCAGCATCCATCCAAGTGCTATCCTTAGAAGAGCAGTTCAACCACTTCACCAAATATTGCTGACACTGCCTCTTGTGCTTGGTGACTACTCTGGCTTCAAGTATCTTTTCAGGGTCCAGAACAATGTGGCCATGGGAAGAAAGTGAAACTGGTAAATCAGAGATAACTGGATGGGAACCAACATATTTTTTAAGTTGAGAGACATGAAATGTGGAATGTATCTTGGCATGAGGTGGGAGTTGGAGCTGGTATGCCACAGAGCCAATCTTCTTGAGTACTTGAAAAGGACCAAAGTATTTGGGGCTGAGTTTGTGATATGAGTGACCTTTTAGGGATATTTGTCTGTAAGGTTGCAACCTTACAAAAACCATGTTTCCTACTGTAAACTCCCTGAATGATCTCTTCTTATCTGCCAAAGCCTTCATTCTTGATTGAGCCAGTGCAAGATGGTGCTTCAGTAACCTGATTGTTGCTTCCCTAGCTTGTAGGCTTCTATCAACCTCATCCATCATGGAGCTATATGGAATATAGGGCATGTGTAGGGGAGGTTTTTGACCATAAAGTACCTCAAAAGGAGTCAATTCAGTGGCAGAGTGATATGTGGTGTTATACCACCATTCTGCTAGAGGCAGCCAATGAGCCCAATCTTTAGGCCTATCTGTGCACATGCATCTAAGGTAACCTTCCAAACACTTGTTGACAGCTTCAGTTTGGCCATCTGACTGCGGATGGTAGGCTGTATAATGATGTAATTGGACCCCTTGGACATCAAGGGGAGACTGCCAAAACTTGCTCAAGAACACAACATCCCTGTCACTCACTATGGTCTGGGGTAAGCCATGAAGTTTGTAGATGTGATCTAGAAAAGCCTGGGCAACTGAGGCTGCAGTATAGGGATGTTTGAGGCTTATGAAGTGGGCATATTTTCTCAGCCTATCTACTACTACCATTATCACAGATTTGCTGTGTGAATGTAGTAGCCCTTCAATGAAATCAATACTAATATCTTGCCATACCTTATCAGGAATAGGCAAAGGCTGCAGTAGTCCTGGACTCTTCACACTCTCCCCTTTACACCTTTGACATACTTCACAGCTCTTGATATATTCAAAAATATCTGTTTTCATCTTTCTCCAACAATACAATTGTCTTACCCTTTGCAATGTAGCAGTCATACCTGAGTGACCTCCTGTAGCCCCATCATGTAGGAATTGTAGAATCTGCTTCCTTAGGTCTTTGCAGGGGCCAACAACTATCTTCCCTTTCCTATATAGCACACCATCTTTTAGCATATATATGGGCTTAGCTAAAGGATCCTGCTGAAGTTGCTGAAGAAGTTGTTGTAGATGAGGATCAGCTACATAAGAACCTCTGATCTGCTCAATGAAGTCTGAGGATACAGAAGAGAGTGTCAGTAGTTCTGCATCAAAGTTGTCATCAGCCCTGGGTGCTCTAGATAGAGCATCAGCTACTAAGTTGTCTTGACCCTTTTTGTAAGTGATTGTATAGTCATATTCCATCAATTTGGCCAACCATTTCTGCTGAGTGGGAGTAGAGATTCTCTGCTCCATTAAGTATTTCAAGCTCTGGTGGTCTGTCTTGATTGTAAAGTGCCTACCAATGAGGTAAGGTCTCCACCTCTGCACAGCCGCTACAATGGCCATCATTTCCCTCTCATGGGTGGATAGTTGTTGATGTTTGTCACTCAGAGCCTTACTCATATATGCTAAGGGGTGGCCCCCCTGCATCAAAACAGCTCCAATACCCACCCCACAAGCATCGGTTTCAATAACAAATTCCAAGGAAAAATCAGGAAGTGCAAGAACAGGAGCTGTACTCATTGCTACTTTGAGTTGCTCCAAAGCTGTGTTTGCCTTATCATTCCATTCAAATTCATCTTTCCTTAACAATTCAGTCAAGGGCCTTGCCAAAACTCCATACCCTTTAATAAATCTTATATAATACCCTGTCAATCCCAAGAATCCCCTTAATTCTTTCACTGTCTTTGGTGCTGGCCACTCTACCATCACTTTAATCTTCCTTGGTTCAGCTGTTACCCCATCTTTTGTGATAATATGACCTAAGTATTCTACCTCAGATTGACCAAATTGGCATTTACTCATCTTAACAAACAGAGAGTTTCTTTCAACACATCAAAAGCTTTCTATAAGTGTATTAAGTGGTCTGACCATGGAACTGTACACTAAGATATCATCAAAGAATACCAAAATAAACTTTCTTAAGTATGGTTGGAAGACTTTGTTCATTAAACTCTGAAATGTGGATGGAGCATTGGTCAGTCCAAATGGCATGACCACAAATTCATAGTGACCATGATGGGACCTAAATGCAGTCTTTTCTATATCTTTCTCATGCATCCTAATTTGATGGTAACCAGATCTTAGGTCTAATTTTGAAAAATACTTGGCCCCTCCCAGTTCATCTAGTAGTTCTTCAATCACAGGTATAGGAAATTTATCTTTTACTGTATGATTGTTTAGTTGTCTATAGTCTATGCATAGCCTCCAAGTACCGTCTTTCTTTTTTACCATAACTATAGGAGAAGAGTAGGGACTTACACTTGGTCAAACAACCCCTGCATCCAGCATTTCCTGAATCATCCTTTCAATCTCATCTTTCTAATTTGCTGGATATCTGTAAGGTCTCACATTCACTGGTGGTGTCCCTTCATTCAAAATGATCTTATGGTCATGATCTCTATGAGGAGGTAAGTTCTTAGGGGTTGCAAACAACCCTGAATATTTATCCAGCAATGTTTGTAACTCTCCAGGTACTTCTTCCACTTGGTTAGAACTGCAGCATGCTATTCCTTTATCAATTGGTTGCACATCTGCTACTAGCATCATACTCAAGCTTCCAGTCTTATTCAGTAGTTTCTCCATTTGTTGATCCCCAATTACTTTGGGTGTGCCCGGTTGACTGCCTCTCAATGAAACCTTTTTGTCTCCTATTTGGAATTCCATCTTCAATTGCCTAAAGTTCCACTTGATATCCCCTAGAGTAATGAGCCATTGAATGCCCAATACCACATCAGCACCCCTAGTGGCATAACTAACATATCAGCCTTGAATAACACCCCTTGCATCCTCCATGCTACTCCTTTACTCGTGAAAGAGCTGTGCACCTTGCTTCCATTGGCTACTGACACTGAGAAGGTAGGAATAGTGTCCAGTTTGCATCCTAGTTTCTTTGCAATGTCAATGTCCATGAAATTATGTGTTGAACCAGAATCTATCAACACATGGACCATTTTCCCTCTGATTCCTCCTTTCACTCTCATAGTTCTGTAGTCTACAGTTCCATCTAGAGCATGAACTAACATTTGAGGACTAAGGTTTGAACCTTCACAGATTTCCTCTTCCACCCCATTCATCCACTTCCCCTTCTTCACCACCTTGCTCTACCTCTATAATGAACAATTGCTTTTGTTTCTTGCACACATGGCCAGGTGTGTATTTTTCATCACACCAAAAGCATAGTCCCTTAGCCTTTTTCTCATCCATCTCTGCACTTGTAAGCCTCCTTGATGACTTCACTGCTGGTCGTCCATAAGCACTAGGATTTTTGCTTAACTCTGCCCCTTTCCTATTCCCAAATATTGTCCTTGAGTATAGCTTCTCGAACCTGAGTTCCAAGAAGTGTTAGGAATTGGAAGTATAGGTTTAGAAGTCCTCATTGTCACAGGATTTTGATTTCTCTGTAATTGCAGAGAATGTTCAGCTAATTTAGCCAAACTATAGGTCTTCATCAATTTCTTGGGGCTAACATCCTCACCTGAACTTCAATTTCTGGTTTTAACCCCTTCAAGAAACAACTGATGGAATACTCCTACGATAGCTCTACTTGATTAAGCAGCCCATCAAATTGATCTAAAAATTCTTGAACCCCACCAGTCTGTTTTAATCCCAATAATTCAGATAGGGGATGCTCATACAAATTATGCCCAAATCTCATATACAAATATGTCACATAATCTCCCCAATTAGGGAACCCCTTTCCTACCCTAGATTTCATCATCGATTGATGCCACTCTAAAGTCCTTCCTTCTAGATTGATAGAAGCAAGCCTAACCTTCTGTTCTTCAGATGTATTGTCATATTCAAAAAATTGTCACATCTATACACCCACCCTTTTAAATCTTCCCCATTAAATTTTGGGAATTCAACACGAGCATATCTATTACCTTCATTAAAGTCGTTGCCTGTTGTGTGTAATCCGCCACCATCGACTGGAGCTGGTGCGACTGGTGCGGTTGAAGTCGCCGGAGCTGAATTAGTCGCCATCGCTGCCACTATCTGTTGAATTTCATTGATCATATCGTCATGGCGTTCTCCCAGTATCCGGACCTGCTCCCTAACTTCGTCCACATCCTGTCGTAGTTCAGTGTTTCTTGTTGTTTCCGGCATGGTTTATGGCCAAGGTTCGCAAGCTCTGATACCAATGTTGTATATTTCAACAATGGAGGTTGAAATTGGAAGTGAATCTAAGAGATTAGAAAGAAGAATAACCTCTGAACAATACACTTATATTCTTGCAGATGATCGAGACTAAGAAGAAGAGAGAGAAGTTTATTTATTCAACATAACCATCCTTTTACAATTCATATGTATTTATAGCTCACCTTCTCTAATTGAGCTCCACTAACAGATTCTAACAACTAACTGCTACTGACCTTACTAACCGTATAACAGTTTTTGTGTAAAATATCTATACTACCCTTCTTAACTATTTAGCATATAACAGAGTGCTGGCCGGTTAAGAACTCATACATCCAGAAGATGAAAGTAGCAGAGATGAGGATGTTGAGGTGGATGTGCGGGCATACAAGGATGGATAAGATTAGGAATGAAGACATTCGAGAGAAGGTGGGCGTGGCCCCAATGGAGGACAAGATGCGGGAAGCAAAACTCAGATGGTTCGGGCACATTCAGAGGAGGAGCACTGATGCACCGGTGAGGAGGTGTGAGCGTCTGGCTGTGGTGGGCACGAGGAGAGGTAGAGGGAGACCTAAGAAGTATTGGGGAGAGGTGATCAGGCAAGACATGACGCGACTTAGGATTACTGAGGACATGGCCCTTGACAGGGAATTGTGGAGGTCGAGCATTAAGGTTGTAGGTTAGGGGAAGTTATGAATATTTCTACAGCACGCTAGAGTGAGACTAGCCAGTTAGGGGTTAGTCTTAGGATGCTACTGGTCATCTACTGATGCAGTGCTTTAGCTGCTGGTTATTACTATACCATCCATCTATTTCGTATTTCGTATTTCGTATTTCGTATTTCTTATATTGATGTTATTTTATTATGAGTCTATTGATGATACTAATATATCGTCTCTTGTTGCTTTCTTGAGCCGAGGGTCTCCTGGAAACAGCCTCTCTACCCCTCGAGGTAGGGATAAGGTCTGCGTACATATTACCCTCCCCAGACCCCACTTGTGGGATTATACTGGGTTATTGTTGTTGTTGTTGTACTGATTGCTAAAAGCTTTGACGTTAAAAACTACACGATCGAATTTGTGATTAGGTCATTAAGAATATGGTAAGACACAGAGAGATAGACTTTCGAATACCTTAAACATTTGTTGAGATTTGCAAATACTAATAATAAGAATGTCTACAATTAAGAAGCTTCTATAAATCCTAATGAAATTTGAGGATGTGGATAGACTTGACCAAATGCAAAAATATATACCAAGTAAAATTCTAGTTGAAAATTATGTTCCAACTTTACTAGGTAGGGGAGTACACAATGAAAGTTATATACACTGACGATAACGTAAAAGGATTTTTTTTTTATTTTTAGCATAATATAATCTTATTATAATTTACTTATCATTTATTTTATATTACTAACTTATACATACCATTAAATAAAGTCACATAAATTAATTTTTAAGTGATTTGAGTACAAAAAACTTAAACTTATAAAAAATATCGTCATAGGTTGTTTAGCAATAGGGTCATTTATGTGGCATACAGGGTGATTGGATAAGTCCAAATGGTATTTGCAAGCACATTTTTATCAACAAAAGCAACTTTAGAAATATAATGAGAAACTTTCTCACAACTTGCATAAGATTGTGGCGCAACTCTATGAGGTAGCAAAAGTAAACTTCCCACCACAAAATAGACAACTAAAAAATATTTTTAACCAGATATTTTGAGTTGAATCTTGAGTTTGGTGTTATTTTTATTAGGTAGCATTTTACTCTAATGTGGAACTTCTCTAATTCGTATTTTATCGGCCTTAATGCAGATACTGAATATCGGATGAGAAACTAAAATGGAATACCTAAAGTCGATCCTTTCACATGACCAAATCTTATTATAAAAATAATTAGTTGAAACTTATCCACATATAGACAACAAATAAAATCAAATAGTTAGTAGTTTGAATACTGGGGACTAAGTGGAATTTAGTCGGTAGATTTTCAGAAACCAAGGGAAAAACAATAACAATAATAATTAATAACAATAACTGAACAAAATGATGCAAACGCGTAGTGATTTTTTCTTTTTTTGGTTTCCTACCCGATGTTCGGTACCCGCATTGGAGCCCGACTATATCCGGATTCGCGCCGCGTAGGGCCCCTTTCGGGGAGAAGCGCTCCCTACTAAGAATTTTTCCATACCCAGGTCTCGAACCCGAAACCTCTGGTTAAGGGAAGAGCAGTCCCATCTACTGCACCACATCCTTTGGTGGTGGGTAGTGATTTGAAGAGTCTTCAGTCCACTCTTTTATTTGATCCAAACATTATTATTGAGCTAGTAGCATGTTAAAAATTTTATTTTGGGCATTTTTTAACTTCATTGACCTTGTTACACGTAAAACTCTCCCTCCTCTTCTGTAAGAAGCTCCAAATATTTGTGATGACTTTGGTGACTTTCAGTTATAACCAATCACATATAGTACGGGTTAATCAGTTTTCGGACCGGTGATTGAAAAATAGTCAGCATTTGTAAAGTTATTGAAAAATAGTCACTATTTTGTTGCAACACGGAAAGTTTCAGCACAATATACTGGAGATGGAGAGCACCTGTGTATGGACTTCCAACATATTATGTTGGAACTCCAACACATTATGAAATTCCAGCATAACAAAGTTCACATGTAAAAAATTTGAACTTCTAGAATATTTTCCGTATTTTGAACAATGTTTTTGTTCAAATTTACCTTTTATATGAAAAGTGGTTAAATTTCATTTACTTTTAAAATTGTAGCTATTTTTCAATTACCACTTGTAAATCTGACTACTTTTTAATTTCTTCCGATAATAATTCATTCGTGTATTTGGCGCATGGGCCCGTATATCTTGAGCGATCATCTATGTGGCATACATTAGGGAAACTTACACAAATGTCCCAAATAAATCTCAACTTACCAACCTCTAGCCATTAGTCATAGACTTACCAAAACTAGCCAACAAAAATTGAAAAACCAAATAATAGGGTTCTTTCTCTCAAAGAATCACATGCAAAAATCACCTTTCATATTTTTAAGCGTGATTAGCAACATTAGATGTAAGACGGAAAGGAAATTTCATGGACGGGGTAGCAAATAAGGTGATAAAATACAAAAATCTATATAATATTCCAAAAATCTAAACAAAAAAGGAACTTTTTCAATGGGTATAGTTGAAATTCATTGAAAATATATAGATAAGTCAATATACAAAATTTGAGGAAGATTGGAGGTGATTTGGACTGGTTTTGTATCAAAATTCATAATTAAATCGAGTTCAAAAAAGTCTTCTGCGACACATGTATCAAACATGTATCACGCATGTATCACACACACAGGTATACATGGATATACATGTGATACACAATTGATACATATGTGATACATAAATGATACACAGTCCGATACACATATCATTTTTTTTCATGTTCAGCTTTTACTTCGAATTTTCAATTCAAACCACCTCAAAACTTCACCAAATCATCCCAAAACTGAGATTCAAGCTCCTTAAGTTGTGCCCAATCTATTCTAATAACACCCACTCAAAACAAAGCAAAAATTTGATATTTTTTGCTACAAATAGCTAATTGGCTAATTTGGCTAATATTAGTAATATTTTATCAATTGACTAATTTTTATAATGAGCTACTTATAAATGGACATAGCTGGTAATTTTTCCATACATTAATGAAATTAATTTGTTGTCCAATGAGCATGCAATTAGAGCAGAGTGCTCTATTGTCAACAAAAGCGACTTTACTAATAAAATGATAAATATCTATGTGATTTAGGCCTAACACTTGGAGGCTAATTAACTACCCACCATTACGTACATGTGTTATTGTCTCTCAAAATACAAGGCTGCCAAAGAAAATGTTTTTTTTTTTTTTTGACGTTACTTATATTTTTATTTTAAAAACATGTCACTATTAGAAAACATAGTTGCATATAAAGATCTCAATCTAATTTGTCGTATTCGAGAGAATCCTGATTTCTACAAACTATTAACCATCATAATTCACTGTATGTCTAATCAATCAACTATTTATTGCCAAAATATCTTTTTCGCATAGAAGAAAATTTCGATATTCGGTAACTTTACGAAAAGTACTACTATAATTTGTAATTTTCATATATTAATATGATAAAAAAATATATATTAAAATATTGATAAAAAAATTATGTAATTTGATTTTCGAAAACGAAAGGTGACGAGTAAAAGTAAATTTACAAAAATAAAGGACAATTGAGTATCAATCATGTCACATGTACACATCACTATTAGAGCAGTCAAAACGGGCTAGCCCAGCCCAACTCAGCCCAAACCTCGTGGGCTTTTAAATTTGATGGACTAGGGCGGGCCAGCCCTCCATTTATATGGGCCTTAAAAGGGCCAGCCCAGCCCAGCCCTAAGAGGGTCGCAGGGTAGGGCGGGCCAGCCCTTCAATTTTTTTAGGAAAAAGTATTTCTTCAAATCTTTAGATACTTTTTCGTGACATCATCTCTTAATCATACGAACAACTTCTGTTTATTTAGAGTGTACAAAAATCTTGATATTTGACAAGGAATCTCGTAATTGAAATGCAAATTCTCTATATCTCTAGCTCTTCTTTTTTTAACGTTACATGAGAATTTTTTTTGTACTTTTCTTTCACTTTTCTTAGGTTCACGAATTGCTTCAATAAGTTTATATGTTAAGGTTTTATAATTTAGGTTTAACATTATTTGTTAATTTCATCATTATAGTCCATAAAATTTTTAAAATTCATGAAATTTGTTAGTGCTGTCAATTTTCTTTGGTATTAAAACTTGACCTTTTACTATACTGAAGAGCAATTTAATAATTAATAATATATTAAAATAACCAAATTGATCATTGACCACTTAAAGTAATATTTTCTTTTGAAAAATATTATTGGCCACTTAAAACTTTCTTAGTTCGTTGTTAATTAAGCTAAATAAAAACTAATTTTGTCATACTACATGCATATCAAAAATATAAATTCTAGTTGATATGGAAGGTCAAATGAGCAATCTAAGGTTGAAAAATGGGGATTAATATAGTTAATAATTTTTTAGTTTTTACTTTTTTAAAAATATATAAATTTGAATTTAATTAACTTTTGGCCCACGGGCCGGCCCAGACCAAGCCTCAAGGGCCAGCGGACTGGCTTGGGCCGAGCTTATAAGCCTCACTTTAGATGGGCTAATAAAATCTCAACTACTCCCTACCCAAGTAACGAGCTGGGTTGGACTGACCTAACGGGTCAAGCCCATTTTGACGTCTCTAATCATTATAGTGAAAGTTAAGTTTTGAGACTAAACTACAAACAGTAAATTAGACTATAATTTTCAGAAACCTCGTTAATTATTCTATAGAAAAAGGACTGACATGACGGAAAACGCGTAGTGAGTTTTCAAAATTATTTTTGGAGTATTATCACTTTTAACCCGTGCTAGAAAGTATTTACATTTGATAGCCGAAAAAGTATATAAAACTTGTAAAATGTTTGTATATATATATATAAAATCTGTTTTTTCGATTATTATTTTTAAAGCGGCTATACATTGTCATTTTCCCAATTATTCTACACTCTACTCTTTAACTTGGATTCGTGAACAAAATAATTAGACCGCGTTAAATGTAACAAAGTCTCCTTTATCTCTTAGAAGTTCCAAAAATTTCCGACTTTGGTGAATTTAATTCCTATATATTGAACTTTTGGAATATATCGAAAGGTAAAATATGACGAATCCATTAGATGAACTAAAATAAGAGCTATGGTTGTTTGACTCAAAAGTTATTACATACCTTATGAGTATAAAAAAATACAAACAAATCACGGGAAAATCATAGCAAACCGTAATAATCCGTTGGACCAAATGAAGGAAACGAAAATAAGTACTCAGGATTAGCGGGAGAAACATTAGAAGCCTTTATTGATAATATTGGTTTGGTCTGTCTCTCCATGAAGAGGTTCAGAGCCTTACAATGGTGTTCCTCTTACGCATAATTTTTGTATCGTTGACAATTTTGTCTCTCTCTATAGTGGTGAAGAAGAAGCTCCCCTCTTCTAGGGTTCCCTCTCTTGGTATTTATAGCTGTGAACTTCGTGAGCTGGCAATAAGTGGCCGTGACCACGTTGGAATTTCGCCTTCATGGTGGCGGATGGGCCATGGCCTTGCTGATCGAATCAGATGCGGGTTGAATATCGTTAATTCTGAGTGGTCGTACCACTAATTGATCATAAATTAGCTTAAGACGAGATAAGCTTCGTTAATTATCGTGGGGTCGAATTCTGACCCATACAAGGGTAATTAAGGGCAAATTGAAGGTCCATTGGGATTGGGCATGGACGAGCCTCGACTGGATCAACATTGATGGAAAAAAGATTTTTCCCATCGAATCATTAACCGTGTAGGATTCAAGATCAGGTCTAGGATTCGAGTCAAATCGATATTTCCCTCTCATCTCAGGCAGGGCCGGCCCTTTCATAAAGCAAGTAAAGCAACCGCTTTAGGCCCCATATTTATGAGGGCGACATTTTTTGTTACACCTAATAGACTATGTATAAGTTTAAAAAAGAGTTATGTAAAGTGAAAAAGTTTGATTTCTTTCGTGAACAAATATAGAGAAGAAGGATTTGCAACTCCAATGATTTCTACCAAGGAAATTGCACTTGAAATTGAATATCGAATCCGAATTTCGCAAGAAAACATGCGATATATAGGAAGAAACAATTTGATGTGCAATGTTGATAATGAAATATAAAAATCTTTCGAAGAGTCCTTTAGAGTTGATTACTTTTATATATAATATACAAGACTATTTTTTCATTTCAAAATAGATTTAAGCAATTCGAAGCATATGAAAATATTTTTGATTTTCTGTTTAGTAGTAAAGACTAAGATCGCTAGATGTTGGAAATTTGAAAAAATATTGTCTTAGTTTTGGATGTTCCTTAAAGTATAATAATCAATTTGATATTGATGATTTAGATTTATTTTCTGAATTAAAAATATTAAGGAAAATAGTAAAATTAGAAGATAACAGTTTAATTGATACGCTTAATCAAATAAAAAGATTTAATTCTTTTCCAAATGCCTAAATTGCTTATGGAATAATGTTCATAACTCATGTTACCGTTGCTTCAGCGGAAAGTAGTTTTCAAAATTAAAATTGATAAAATCTTACTTAAGAACAACAATGTTGTTTGACTCAAAAGTTATTACATACCTTATGAGTATAAAACAATACAAACAAATCACGGGAAAATCATAGCAAACCGTAATAATCCGTTGGACCAAATGAAGGAAACGAAAATAAGTACTCAGGATTAGCGGGAGAAACATTAGAAGCCTTTATTGATAATATTGGTTTGGTCTGCCTCTCCATGAAGAGGTTCAGAGCCTTACAATGGTGTTCCTCTTACCCATAATTTTTGTATCGTTGACAATTATGTCTCTCTCTATAGTGGTGAAGAAGAAGCCCCCCCCCCCCCCTCTTCTAGGGTTCCCTCTCTTGGTATTTATAGCTGTGAACTTCGTGAGCTGGCAATAAGTGCCGTGACCACGTTGGGATTTCGCCTTCATGGTGGCGGATGGGCCATAGCCTTGCTGATCGAATCAGAGGCGGGTTGAATATCGTTAATTCTGAGTGGTCGTACCACTAATTGATCATAAATTAGCTTAAGACGAGATTAGCTTCGTTAATTATCGTGGGGTCGAATTCTGACCCATACAGTTAGTCCCTCCGCTTATTGAGGTCGGGCCTTGGCCGAGCTCGATGAGCGGATTCCATCGACTGTAGTTTGAGAAACTCGGATAGGGAGGTCGACTGTTGCTTCGGTCGAGGCCGAATTCTCTTTGGCGATGGCCCTTAGCCTTGTAGAGTATTAGTATTTTTTTATTGTGCTATCAAGTCATCGTTCGATCGAGGTCGAACTCTCCTCCTTGGCGAAGGAGCTTGACCGTTTAACTCACTTCGAGTGAGGTCGAGCTTCATTGTGCTCTGATCCTTGCGTTTGTTTTGGGTGCTTACCCGTCGACCATGGCGGATGGGTCGTATCTTGCACGGCCGAGGGGAGTGAGGGCACGCTTGATACGTGTTTGGCGATGTCAAAAAATTTCTAGGGCGCAAGGAGCATTTCCTCGGCATTCCGATGATGGGTGATTGCAAGGCTGCTTTATGGAGCCTGTCGTAATGACGCACATTCCTATGGAATCGAACCGGTGTGCGGTTGGTCATGTAGTTAATGGTGGCTGTTGGGGTGCATGAAGGCCACTTGCGTTGCCTATAAATAAAGGCTGAGGCATTCATTTTTCATATTCTTATTGCTTGTCTGAGAGAGATTCTGAAGAAGCTTTTCCTACTGCTGTTTCACCTTCGTCTTCGTCCCCCAAACCTTGTTTCTTTCTCGTTATTGTATCAACAATGGCAGGCATTTCTTCCCAAAACGTTCTTCCGACGGATCTTCTGGTTAACTCACCGGTGACCGAGGGGCCATTTCCGGCAATGGGCGATGCAGAACTGGTGGAGACCAGTGAAGCTCCGTCGGTTGACGAGATAGTACCTCTGCCTGGAGGTCCGATGACTGATTTCACCGCCGACGGTGGGGAGGATCAGGTGGATGAAGCCCTATTAATGGGGGACATTGGGATGTCCCGACTACGGGGACAGGGGGTCATCCCCGGCTATGCTGACGTCATTCTCGCTAGAAGCGAGGAGAGGGTCCACACCGACCGGCGACTGACCGGCCGACGAAAGGCCAACTGAGGGGACCTGACACGGTGTGCCCTCCCTGATCACAGAAAAACAAAGTTAAGGAATAGTGTCGAAACAAAGCGGAACAGAAGAAGAAGTCAATTTTTCCTACCCGCCACAGGTCTACGGCCATGCCTCTCCCAGAAAGACTCCCATGCGCGTATCCCCACCGTATGGGGGAGCACGGCCTCGACCCATCCGCGAATCCCAGCTAACGGAGCCGGCGGCGATTTTTCGGCTACAAAATTGACACGAGTTAGCGCTTACGAGCACAAGACGTAAGGAGGGTAGAAAAAAAGAATTCGACGACAAAAAAAAAAACTTACGTGCATGATTCCAAGCCTCTGGGAACCCAGTAGAGCACGCCACTAAATGTTCAGTCCTGATGTAGAAGAAGTGCTCAAAAGGGCGAGGATCGACCTCGTCATCCAGCTTCGCAGTCAGGCCCTCGTCCCGCGAGGCACGCTCGAATCATGGTACCACGAACTCTCTGGGGAGCATAGAGGCTAAGAACATGCTGTAGCGTGACCTCCCTACTGGCCAGTTCTGCATATTTGATAAACATAGCTAGTAATTTGTAAAGAGAAGGAGCAAGCTGACCCGGCACACCCCGTAATAACGACAGAAATCAACCACCAACATTGGGAGCGGGAGCTTAAACCCGCAACTTGAAGGGGTAGGCATAAAAGACGCAGTATTCCCCG
>NC_031989.1:980890-1044455 GCF_001879085.1 Nicotiana attenuata
TTTCTAGGGTTTCCTCTCTTGGTATTTATAGCTGTGAGCTTCGTGAGCTGGCAATAAGTGGCCGTGACCACGTTGGGATTTCGCCTTCATGGTGGCGGATAGGCCATGGCCTTGCTGATCGAACCAGATGCGGGTTGAATATCGTTAATTCTGAGTGGTCGTGTCACTAATTAATCATGAATTAGCTTAAGACGGGATTAGCCTCGTTAATTATCGTGGGGTCGGATTCTGACCCATACAGTTAGTCCCTTCGCTTATTGAGGTCGGGCCTTGGCCGAACTCGATGAGTGGATTCCATTGACTGTAGTTTGAGAAACTCGGATGGGGAGGTCGACTGTTGCTTCGGTCGAGGCCGAATTCTTTTTGGCGATGGCCCTTAGCCTTGTAGAGTATTAGTATCCTGTTATTGGGCTATCAAGTCATCGTTCGATCGAGGTCGAACTCTCCTCCTGGGCGAAGGCGCTTGACCTTTTAACTTACTTCGAGTGAGGTCGAGCTGTATTGTGCTCTGATCCTTACGTTTATTTTGGGTGCATACCCGTCGACCATGGCGGACGGGTCGTATGTTGTGCGGCCGAGGGGAATGAGGGCACGCTTGATACGTGCTTGGCGGTGTCAAAAAATTTCTAGGGCGCAAGGAGCACCTCCTCGGCATCATAGGTCGTTATAACCATTTCGAGGGCGAGACGCTGACGGGTGATTGCAAGGCTGCTTTATGGAGCCTGTCATAATGACGCACATTCCTATGGAATCGAACCGGTATGCGGTTGGTCATGTAGTTAATGGTGGCTGTTGGGGTGCATGAAGGCCACTTGCGTTGCCTATAAATAAAGGCTGAGGCATTCATTTTTCATATTCTCATTGCTTGTCTGAGAGAGATTCTGAAGAAGCTTATCTTACTACTGTTTCACCTTCGTCTTCGTCCTCCGAACCTTGTTTCTTTCTCATTATTGTATCAACAATGGCAGGCATTTCTTCCCAAAACGTTCTTCCGATGGATCTTCCGGTTAACTCACCGGTGACCGAGGGGCCATTTCCGGCGATGGGCGGTGCAGAACTGGTGGAGACCGGTGAAGCTCCGTCGGTTGACGAGATAGTATCTCTGCCCGGAGTTCCGATGACTGATTTCACCGCCGATTGTGGGGAGGATCAGGTGGATGAAGCCCCATTAATGGGGGAGATTGGGATGTCTCGACTGCAGGGACAAGGGGTCATCCCCGGCTATGCTGATGTCATTCTCGCTAAAAGCGAGGAGAGGGTCCACACCGACCGTAGGGGATACTGCGTCTTTTACGCCTACCCCTTCAAGTTGGGGTTTAAGCTCCCGCTCCCAATGCTGGTGGTTGATTTCTGTCGTTATTACGGGGTATGCCCGGGTCAGCTTACTCCTTCTCTTTACAAATTGTTAGCAATGCTCATCAAATACGCAGAATTGGCTGGTAGGGAGATCACGCTGCAGCATGTGCTTAGCCTCTACGCTCCCCAGAGGGTTCGTGGTACCATGATTCGAGCGTGCCCTCGCGGGACGAGGGGCCTGACTGCGAAGCTGGATGATGAGGTTGAACCTCGCCCTTTCGAGCACTTTTTCTACATCGGGACTGAACATTTAGTGGCGTGCTCTACTGGATTCCCAGAGGCTTGGAATCATGCACGTAGTTCCTTAGCCGTTGACTCGTCTTTTTTTACCCCTCCTTACGTCTTGTGCTCGTAAGCGTTAACTCGTGTCAATTTTGTAGCCGAAAAATCGCCGTCGGCTCCGTTAGCTGGGATTCGCGGATGGGTCGAGGCCGTGCTCCCCCATACGGTGGGGATACGCACATGGGCGTCTTTCTGGGAGAGGCATGGTCGTAGTCCTGTGGCAGGTAAGAAAAATTGACTTCTTCTTCTATTCCGTTATTTGCTTTATATCTGTTTTGTACCTCCTCATTTTCCCCTTTAGATTGTTCTTTGCATGCGCTCGAAGGGGTGATTTGCCTTCGAGTTCGACCCTGGTAGGCCTGTTAGTTTTTAATTGCTGACGACTTTTCTTCTTCGACTCGGGGTGAGCGAGTAGGAGCCGTTGCTTGGCGATAGTGGCACTTAGCCTTAGTCCCAGTTCGGGCGCGGTCGAACTGTCGGCCGTGATGACAGAAACGCGACCTTGTAGTTTGACCGGGGCCGGACTTTACGTGTCCCCAATCTTAGTTTGAATTGGGAGTACTTACTTGAAGGCCGTGGGCGCCTAACCTGTGCCTCGATTCGTTGGAGGTTGGGTTTCGCTGAGTTCAATGATGAAGGCGCTTGGTCCGAGTCCTGGTTCAACTATGGTTGAACTTGTTAGATTTGAGGACGAAGGCGTCTAGCCTTATGGTTCAAGCGAGGTCGAACTCGTTGGGTTTGATGGCGAAGGCGTAGCCTGAGTCATGGTTCGACCGTAGCTAAACTTACTGGCGAAGGCGTATGGGCTTGATACAATTTGGAGGCACGTAGCCTGAGTCATGGCGAAGGCGCATAGCCTGAGTCCTAGTTCAACTGTTGTTGAACTGTCGGTTTTGGTGGCGAAGGCTCATGGCCTGAGCCCCAGTTCAACTGTTGTCGAACTTGGTCGATTTTGATGGCGAAGGCGCGTAGCCTAAGTCCCAGTTCAACTGTTGTTGAACTTCGTTGATTTTGATGGCGAAGGCGCGTAGCCTGAGTCCCAGTTCAACTGTTGTTGAACTTGGTTGATTTTGATGGCAAAGGCGTGTAGCCTGAGTCCAGTTCAACTGTTGTTGAACTTTGTCAATTTTGATAACGAAGGCACATAGCCTGAGTCATGGTTCAACCGTAGTTGAACTTACTGACGAAGGCGCATAGCCTGAGTACTAGTTCAACTGTTGTTGAACTTAGTCGATGTTGATGGAGAAGGCGCGTAGCTTGAGTCCCAGTTCAACTGTTGTTGAATTCTGTCGATTTTGATGGCGAAGGTGCGTGGCCTGAGTCCCAGTTCAACTGTTGTTGAACTTTGTCGATCTTGATGACGAAGGCACATGGCCTAAGTCCCATATTGCGGGTATTGAGTGCTGAAACTCGTTTTGGATTCGAGACCTTGAGCGGCTTATCCATTGTCTTCCCAACCAGGGCATATAGGCTGTCTTGAGGCGACTCTCGGCTCGAGATATCTCCGTGCCGGTTTCTGACCGGAGCTCGTATCAGGGACGCGGGAGATGCCTTGCAGAGACCTTCCCTTGGGGGGGAGGGAGGCTTCTTCTTTTTGTTTGCACTATCTGAGATCGGAGAGAGATAGATGACTTAGATCTTGATTTGAGATCTTCGAGTTCAACTTCGAGTTTGGCGTTTCTTTTCTTTTGGTCCAGGGAAGAACTACGCGATTTTGCTAGAAAATCCCCACAGACGGCGCCAAATTGTTTAACTCAAAAATTATTACATACCTTATGCGTATAAAACAATACAAACAAATCACGGGAAAATCATAGCAAACCGTAATAATCCGTTGGACCAAATGAAGGAAACGAAAATAAGTACTCAGGATTAGCGGGAGAAACATTAGAAGCCTTTATTGATAATATTGGTTTGGTCTGCCTCTCCATGAAGAGGTTCAGAGCCTTACAATGGTGTTCCTCTTACGCATAATTTTTGTATCGTTGACAATTATGTCTCTCTCTATAGTGGTGAAGAAGAAGCCCTCCCTCTTCTAGGGTTCCCTCTCTTGGTATTTATAGCTGTGAACTTCGTGAGCTGGCAATAAGTGGTCGTGACCACGTTGGGATTTCGCCTTCATGGTGGCGGATGGGCCATGGCCTTGCTGATCGAATCAGATGCGGGTTGAATATCGTTAATTCTGAGTGGTCGTACCACTAATTGATCATAAATTAGCTTAAGACGAGATTATCTTCGTTAATTATCGTGGGGTCGAATTCTGACCCATACAAAGGTCACAAGAAATGTTAAATGGATTAGTTATACTCTCAATTGAGAAATACTTATTAGAAATTATTGTTTGTAAGAGAATTATTTATAACTTTGTATCTAAGAAAAGCTAAAATATAGATTTCAAATAAATAATAATAATAAAAAAATTTAAAAAGTTAAGGCTCCTTATAAAGTTTGGCTTTAGGTTATAAAATTGGTTGCGCCGCCCCTGGTCTCAGGGTGATGCAAGAAATTGTTTCAAATATTTGTTGTTCAATATGTCGATTGCTCAAGAAATTTGACTAATTACTCTTTCGATCCAGAATGGATTCTAGGAGAAGAGCAACGCCTCACCTTGCTGTAGGAAAGTGTTCGTTGTTGGGACAGGTTCAAACTGGACCGAAGGGACAAGGAAAAAAAGAACCTTCCCTTGATATTACTTCAACCTTAACTTCATGTTGTTGATTTTTTCCATGTCTCTTATTGTCGGTGGTGTTTGAGTCTGGTTATGTACACCTCAATTGATTTATGTGCTATTTCTTATTTCATACCAGTATAAATATTAAATAGTTCTATCCATTAACATTTGGCAAACAAAAATAAATCGCCTAATATTTTTTGTCTCGCTGAATTAACAGTGCATTGTTATCAACAAAAGCAACTTTAGAAATACACGAGAAACTTCCTCACAAGTTGCAATTTTATTGGGGCCTAACTCTAGGAGGATGAAATAAGTAAACTCTCAACCTAGTTTGTTTATTTTAATTTTCCATCAAATAATTCTTCTGGCCAGGCTGGTGCCTTTAGTTTCTTTGTTTTATTTGCTCCTCATATACAAGGCTGCAATTCTCTGGTTTTGCCTTTACATGTTTTCTATTTTTAACATGTGTCATTATATATTAAAATATATTTTCACTATAAACTCTCAATCTCTCACAGCTGGAGAGAAACTTGATATCTACTTAGGAATAGATATTTATGTAAGCTTTTAAAGGGCAACCCGGTTCATAAAATATTTCACGTTCACACATAGTTTGAGGAAGTGCTACACTTTGAGGGGTGTGAGATAGACAGCCTATCCTAATACAAGTATTAGTGGCTGCTTCTACGACTTGAACCTGTAGCCTATAGGTCACGCAGACACAACTTTAATATTTATGTAAGCTTTCAATCAATCAAAATTTAGTATCTATATTAACTTTTCCTTTTAATAAGGTTTTTGGACAAAAAGCAGTACTTGAGGAAGTAAGTCCTTATAAATTTAATTTCTAAGCTTGTATAAACTTTTTACACAACCAATATGCTTTGATATGAATTTAGCTAGCTCCAACCGATTATTCATCAACTTTTTTTCCTTCAAATTACTAATCTATGTTTACTTGGTTAGTGTAATTATTTATAGGTGGTTTTTCATTTGATTGTAAAAATAATCTTTCAAAACTACATATCTAGCTCGTCTGCTAGCTATTATTCTTGCATTATCTCCTACCCCCCCTACCCCCCCCCCCCTCACACACACACAAGCCCAAGCTTCTCCTTTGTTTAATATCTAATTTAAATTATTGCAACTTACTAGTTTTGAAAGTTCAAATACAATGTGTGAATGGTATCTTACCAGAAGAATTGAATCCTTCTTAAATTTTCCCACCCCCCCCCCCAACCCCACCCCCCCAAAAAAGTGTGTAAATTAATTTAGGCTACTTGCACATTAATGAACATTTCAAACGACCATATCGATGGCCAGTTTCTATGAGCAGAGGCGGACATATGTATTGAGCAGAGGGTTATCGGACCCCGTTATTTATTAACCTCGATTTTTTTTTTGATATATGTGTATATATGTTGAAAACGATCATATTTTTTGCTTGAAACTCTTAAGATCAAAAGTCTGATGGGGATATGCTTGAACAAATAAATGCTAAACCAATTAAAGATGAACTTAAGGGTGATCTCACTTGAACTTAATAAATTCTAGATAAAATAAAATAAAATAAAGCTTTTGTACAATGAGTAAAATTTAGGAGCATTAAATAGTGGACTTAATTTGTAATATTTGACAATAGCATAAATGTCTAATAAATGTAAGCAATGACAAAGATTATAATGGGGAAAGGAACTATCACCCAATCATTATATATTTATGATCCAAAAATGTATACGTGATCGTCAAGTAGTAAAGTAGTGAGTAGAGTATCGTTCCCACGAGGACTTGTGATTAACTATTAACTAAATTAGACTATCCTAATTATCTATACAAGAATTAAACCTAGAAGTATTTGATTCTGTACTAATTAAATAAAGAAATAAAAATAATGAACTTTAAACAGAGGAAGAGCAGATTTTTATGATATCAATGTAATGAAAACGATCTAGGGTTATGGGCTATCTAACATTCCTATTGTATTCTTCAATTGAATTGACTAACTAATTTATCGAGTTTATTGGTTGACAGGGTTAATATTGCTCATAAGAATCTGTCGAGTTCTTACTCGCCTATTCAAGCTAACCTAACGCCTATATGTCTATGGAGTTAGAATCAACAAGAACGCATTTATAATTCCTGTATTTCAACCAAGCAAGGCAATTAGGTATATGTCTATCCTAATTGCGAATCCGTTCCCCGATGCCCAGGTTCAAGAACTTGCTCTACTCAATCCTATATGCAATCTAGAATTCCAACTTTCGAGTTCAATTCAAGATTCGTAGATAGTATTCAATTGGTGATCAAGCAATCAAATAATTAAGTGCAGGATTGCATAAATAAACCAATATGATAAACTAAGAAATCAAAGTCAATATTCGAATAACAATAGTCATGAAAGAACCACAACCCCAGAACATGAAGTTTAGCTCCACATAGACATGGTAGCAAAACAACAAATCATACAAAGAAACATAAAAATTACTAAGTTTGGTGGAAGAATAGATGAAACCCGGCCTCCACGACGGCTTTGTGCTCTTCCTTGGTCAAAAATTGCTCTCAAAAACGTTCTCCTATCTATATATACCAAGTAGGGTTGGGCCCAAACAATTATACCTTCTCCAATGTGAAAAATGACACTTTTCCCGGGCTTAACTAGGGCGGCCGCGCATCTGGGCGCGCACTTTTCGCCCTGTTCTGTTTGGAATTTAGAAAAATGTAAAACATGAAAGTTGTAGCCCTTTGAGTTAGCTTTCCAACCATATATGGTAGAGCCAAAATGGATTTCTGAGCAAAAAGTTATATCTATTTTACTAGACAGTGCACAATCTGCCTACTGAAGTCTTCGTTTGCTCTAACTATCTTCCGTTGACCCCCAAACACGATCCTGGCTTAATTCCTTGAACTTTTGCTCAAACTTTAAAGCTCAAAATCACTTGAATTCATTCCATAACATCTACATAGCTCGGAATCACTCCTACAAAGCATAAAACATACAATTAGTGAAAAACACTAGCGACTAAAGCTCAAACTCAATTATAGTGCAGTAAATTAGAGTGTAATAATCGACTAAAATACGTAATTATAGCCTATCATCATTGGACAACATTTACTTGAATAAATGAATAAGACAACTCTTTCGTATGTTCTTCTTTTAACTTTTACAATATGTTTCAGTTCAAAAAGTCAGATCCTTTTTTTGTTCCCTATCTCTTCCTATTTATAAGGGACATTCCCCAAAAGCCCTAAAAAGTACAACACAAAGAATATCCAAAGGAATATTATTTATATTCACTTCTAAACTTAAGTTACCGTTACTATTCTATCTCAGTTGCCCGCTTCTAGCGTCAACCTTTATGAGGACGACCTTCGGTCGTTGTGTTGTGGTCGACCCCGTCCTTTGTCTTGCTTATCCGTTATCGTGGTTACCAAATTTGGACCTATACAGTTAGTCCCTCCGCTTGTTGAGGTCGTATCCCTACACGTCCTCGATAAGCGGACATCATTCGTTTTCGTCGTGGGAGAATTTGGCTATTAAATCACGTCGGGTCGACCAAGATCGAGAGAACTACACAACCAACGGAGTCATGACCGACATGGTTACCATGATGCGACGTCACTGCCCTTCGCGTCATCATTACGCATCTTCCCGAGACAGCGTCTGCGTGCTTGTGGATTTGGTTTTAGTGCGATTGACAATCCTTCGCTTCGATTCTCGCGCCATCCAGCCCTATAAATAGATGAGGGTTTCATTTGCCAGCTCTATTCTGCGATTTTGTTTCTCATCTTCCTGTTTACTTATCACCTCTTTCTTTAGGTTTAAAGCACACCTTCTGTTGTCGAGATGTCTCAAACCCTTCGCATACATGACGAAGTTTCCGACCCCACTCCGTTGTCGGTGGCTCCTCCTTCTGGTGGCGAGGATCTCGTGGTTGAGGAGGATGAGAGTTTTCCTACCAAGAAGAAACCCCTTATCTAGAAGCCATTTCCATAAGAAACCCGCTCCTTCTCCCATTCCGGTGATCTCTGAAATCGGGCCATCTCATATAGATGAACTCCGGTCTATATACCGTATTTCATTTCACGTCGAGGTGGTTCCAGCTGGGGGCGACATCGTGGAGGTCCATAGACCTGGGTACTGTGCTTTTTATGTTTATCCTTTCGTAATTGGTTATACTATCCCTGTCCTTCCGCTGGCGGAGGAGTTCTGCCGGTTTTACAATGTTTGCCCGGCACAACTGTCTCCGTATTTGTATAAAACTTTTCTAATGTTGACCAAGTACGCGGAGTTGGCTGGTTGTGAGGTCGACATCCACCACCTATTATATTTGTTTTCACCAAGATTTTATAGAGGCACCATGATACACCTGCGACATCGCGAGACCAGGGGCTGATAGTTGGAATGGATGGCAGGGCGAGCCAAAAATTTTGGCACAAGTACTTTTTTTATCAAAACGGAGCACTTGGTGTCGGACTCTGCTAGATTTCCTGAGCAGTGGAATTATAATCGTAGGTGTCGATGGCATACACTTGTTATCTACTTTCATCCTTTTTGATTTTTATTCATCTATGATTTTTCTGTGTAGGTGAGAGGCGTGCGCCCTTTCCCGTCGTCGGCATTGAGGATTGGGTGGCTCGCGTGTTACCTCACATGGTGGGGATCCGAGATTGGGAGGTTTTCTACAAACGCTTCGGACCGAAGGTTCCTTCTAGTAAGTATTAATTTTGTTTCGATCTTCAGTTGTTTGTCCTCATTTATTGATACGACCTTTGTGGTGTCAGGTCGACGGGTTTCCAAAAAGAAAGCTCCAGTGTCGGCATTTCGCCAGGCCATTGCATCGGCATGGATGCAATTTACTTTGTCCGAGTCCGCTCGCGGAGGTTGTACTCAAACTTTATCAACAAGGGACCCCCTTCCTCGGGATGTCGCTGTACGGGACGAGATCTCTTCCCCGCCTGTCTACCGCCTCTTAGATGAGTCCTCCAACGGGGATGAGTCACCATCGAAAAAGAGGAGGAGGGTGGATATTGGGAAGGCTGTCGCCACCGGTGTTGAAAAGAAGAAGGTCGTTGCTTCGAGAGTGGCGTCTTTACCAACGTTAGACGTTGAGGCCATTTTTATGGCGGATGCTATTACGGCGGGGAGGTCCCCTAGGGCTGAGGGGACATACCAAGGCGGGGAACCTGTACGGGCAGCTGAAGGTGGCGCGTTGTCAGTTGTCGGAGGGGATGGAGTGGGGCTCGTGGTGGACAATGGTTCAGGCTCGGACATCGATCCCGAAGAGGTGCTGGCCTTTTTGGAGAGAAATACCCGCTTGGAGGTGAGGACGGAGGGTCCTAACCGCCACGTAATCGTTCCCGTGGGTTACGATCTTTCGGCGAACTCTGAGCAAGATATGTCAGCCTTTGCTTCCTTGTGCGCCGTTTTGAGAACGCGGCGCTTCAGGCGATGAGTGACGCAGAGCTATCGCGGAGTATTTCTGGAATGGCTTCGCGAGTAAGTGTTTTTTCTTTTCCTGTTAAGATTTGTTTCGCATGCGTAATCTACTTATGTGACTTTCTTTCCTCTACATGTCAGACTCTCATTATGGAGATCGAGCGCGACCGGAGGGATGAGCGAAGGACGACCATTTTTAAGAAGGTTGCCTCCAAGTACAAAGAGTAACGCACCAAGCACCGTGCGTCGGCCGATGTCTTCACTCAAGATAGTGACTTTCAGCTGTTTCGCGATGGGCTTAAGCAGAAAGAGGAAGAGTTGGCGCAGAAAGTTGAAGAGCTGAAAGAGCGGGATGATGAGCTGATGAAGGCCATAGGTCGATGCAGTGAACTTGAGGCAGCTCTTAAGGCCAAGGATGATGAGCTCAAGGTAAGCAAGGGGATGATGGCCGAGAACGCCGACTTCAGGCGCGGGTGACCACCTTAACTGCTGAGCTTGGGCGAATGGAAGCGGAGGCCATCGATCTGAGGGGTGTGTTGAGCGTTAAGGCTGATGAATTGGCCCGTGCCGAAAAGGACAGGGTGGCCGCGGTATCTAAAGTAGTAGCCCTGGACAATGCCCTCCGTGTTTGTAGATTTGAAAAGGATAATGAGGGGGAGACATCGACGCTCAAGGTGGCGAGGTTTGAATAGCGGATCCAAGATCTGGAGGCGGAGTTATCCGGATTGAATGAACAGGTTGTTGCTCTGAAGGCAGAGGAAGTGTAACGGCAGTCACAGTTATCCACGTCTCATACTTCTGTTGATCCTGTCGTGCCGCGGGAGTTGTATGAGATGTGGGTTCATGCCGAGGCTGAGCTTGATGTGTACAAGTCCTTGAAGGGTAACGGGAAGGTTTCCGAGGCAGAACTTGAGGGTGTTCGTGTCAAATCATGTGCATCCCGTGAAGCCTGTGGTTATGATCCCGGTACACCCGGCGGGGACGATATCGATGATTATGCGGACAGGCTCGCCTCCGATTCTTGGTATAACGAGGACTATGTCGTGGGGGATGACGCGGCATAGGGTCGTTGTATTTATTTAGTTTTGCCTTGTTATTTTTGTGAGGGAGTCTTCGAGCCCTTTGTAAAAAGATTTTGTAATATAACAGTTGTAATGGAATGATTACCTTTTTTCTGTGTACCTCTGAATTATTATTTTCGTTTGCTTTTCGGCCCTGGCTTTTCGACCGCTTATGTGTAATGTTTTGGCATAGTCGATTGTAGATCTCAGTAACTTGAGCAAGCTCAACTGTAAAGTAATTCGAGCGGGATCGAATGTTAAGTAATTCGAGCGAGGTCAAATGTTAAGTAATTCGAGCGAGGTCGAATGTTAAGTAATTCTAGCGAGGTCGAATGTTAGATGCAAAATACAACGGGGAGTAAAATGTTGCTTTATTTCACTCATTGGAGAATATCTTGGTGGAGAGTACAAAATGCTGCTTTATTTCATTCACTGAAGAATACTATACACGTCTGTTTCATACATATATTGGAGAAGTTTCCATATATCTAGTCCCTTCATTGTTCAGCCTGGAGAAGCAATCGGTATGCGAGGCGATGAATTATACTTTGAAATTCGAGACGTCCCCTTCGTCTCCTCATTAATAACCTCCCCGACAAAATGCAACTGGGACAAAACCCGGGTGAGGGAAAAAGAGTACGACTTGAGGGGCGTTCTTTTTCAGAAGTTGAAGTATTTGAGGTGGACGACATTCCAATTATTTTGTAGTAGTTTTCCTTCTATTGTTTCTAGTTGGAATGTTCCTTTGCTTGCTGCTGCTGTGATTTTGTATGGCCCGTCCCAATTGGTTCCTAATTTGCCTTCTTTCGGGTCTTTGCTCGCTTGTGCTTTGGCTTTGAGAACATAGTCTCCGACTTTGAGTGGTCGTATTTTGGCCTTTCTGTTGTAACTACCTTTCTGCTTGTTGTTTTTGGGCTACCATTCTTACGTAAGCCATGTCTCTTCGTTCTTCCACCTCGTAAAGGTGTTGTTTTCTATTCTCGTCGTTGTTTTGTTCGCTTTCATTGGAGTATCTCAGGCTAGGCTCTCCAACCTCCACATGTATCATGGCGTCAGTCCCATAGACTAGTGAATATGGAGTTTCGCCTGTGCTTGTTTTCGGCGTGGTGTGGTAAGCCCATAGTACCTCTGGTAGCAATTCCGGCCATAACCCTTTAGCGTCCTCGAGCTTTTTCTTTAAGATGTTCAATATTGTCTTGTTGGAGGATTCGGCCTGACCGTTGCCGGCATGATGGTATGAGTATTCTCTTGATGTGCCATTTTTCGAGGAACTTGGTGGTCTTTTTCCTGGTGAATTGGGGCCCATTGTCATAACTGATTTCTTTAGGGATGCCGAAATGGCATATGATGTTCTTCCATATGAATGTGATGACTTCCTGTTCGCGTATTTAGGTGAACGCACCTTCTTCCACCCATTTGGAAAAGTAGTCAGTTAAAACTAAAAGGAAACGTATCTTACCTCGCCCTGCTGGGAAGGGTCCGACGATGTCCATTCCCCATTTAATGAACGGCCATGGCGAAGTGAAAGAGTGGAGGTGTTCGCCCGCTTGATGTATCATGGGTGCGTATTTTTGGCACTGGTCGCATCTCTTGACATAATCTGTGGCTTCCTTTTTCATAGTGGGCCAGTAATATCCTGCCCGAATGAGGCATCTGACGAGGGCTCTGTTGCCTGTATGGGCACCGCAATAAACTTTGTGTACTTTTTCGAGCACGCGCCTTGTTTGATTCGGCCCTAGGCATTTCGCCAAGGGGTCCCCGAACGCTCTCTTGTATAGATCGTGATTTATGATGTTGTACCTGGCCGCTTGCATTCGAAGCTTTTTGGCTTCCTTTTTGTCTTGTGGGAGTACTCCCTCCTGTAAATATGTCATGATGTGGTTGCGCCAGTCCCAAGTCAAATTTATGGAATGTACCTCAAGTTGGTCTATTGACGAGTGGAGGAGGGTGACCACATTCTCCTTAGTGATATTTTTGGTGGCTGCTGCTAATTTGGCGAGGACATCCACCTCAATGTTTTGCACTCGAGGTATCTGGTCGATTCGACATTCATCGAATTCTAGCAGTAGTTTATAAATTTTTGCCTAGTACTTTTGCAGCCTTTGCTCTTTGATTTGGAAAGTCCCTGTAACTTGGTTAACGACGAGTTGCGAGTCACATATGAGGACGACCCGTCTTGCGCTATATTTGAGAGCTAGTTTTAATCCTGCAATTACGGCCTCATACTCGGCCTCATTGTTAGTCATATTGGGGCACCGTATGGATTGACGTATAACTTTGCCTGTTGGGACTTCGAGTACGAGTCCCAGTCCTGATCCCGACACGTTCTATGTGCCGTCGGTATAAAGTATCCAAAGGTCGGGTTGCCCAGGGGAAGTGCGAGAAGCTTCTTGCTCGACCTCGGGCATTATTTTGGCACTGAAATCGGCAACAAACTCGGCGAGTACCTACGATTTTATCGCTATTCATGACTGATATGTTATATCATGCTCGCTCAATTCTATGGCCCACTTAGCCAGTCTTCCCCATAGTTCGGGATATGTAGGATGCTTCGTAGGGGGAAAGTCGTTACTGCCGATATAGGATGGCACTGAAAGTAGGGTCTAAGCTTTCTTGAAGCTATGACCAGCTAAAGCCAATTTTTCAAGGTAAGGGTACCTCGTTTTGGTGTCGACCGGGGTTTTGTAATATAATAAATTGGAGACTGCGTACCTTTGTTTTCGCGGACCAACATTGCGCTTACCGCGACTTTTGAGACGGCCAGGTAGATTAGGAGGCGCTCGCTGGGTTCTGCTTTGGCGTGCAGTGGAGGCGAGGAAAAGTCTGCCTTTAGTAACCTCAAGGCCTCGATGCATTCCAAATTCCATTGGAGCCCATTGTCTTTCTTCAGCATGTTGAAGAATTTATGGCACTTGTCGGATGACCGTGAGATGAATCTCGACAGGGCGGCTATACGGCCAATCAGTTTTTGCATCTGTTTCTTGCTGGTAAACACTTCATGTATCCCTTCAATGGCTTTGATCTGGTCTGGATTGACTTCGATGCCATTTTGTGATACCAAGAAACCAAGAAATTTGCCCGAGGTTACGCCGAAGGCGCATTTTTCGGGGTTTAGTTTCATGTCGTACCGCCTTAATATACCGAAGGCCTCTTTAAGGTGTTTGATGTGATCTTCTTTCCTTTTTGACCTGACTAGCATGTCGTCGATGTAGATTTTCATTGTCTTGCCGAGTTGGTCTTTGAACATCTTGGTGACCAGCCTTTGGTACGTTGCACCTGCATTCTTTAACCCGAACGGCATGACTCTGTAATAGTACGTACCTTGATGGGTGATGAAAGTAGTTTTCTCTCGATCCTCCTCCTCCATGAGGATTTGGTTGTAACCTGAGTAGGCGTCCAAGAAGTTAACAATTCGTGCCCTGTTGTTGCGTCGATGAGCTGGTCGATGTGAGGCAAGGGGAAGGAGTCTTTTGGGCATGATTTGTTTAGGTCTGTAAAATCTATCACATTCGCCACTTCCCATTTTTCTTTTTTACCATGACCACATTGGCGACCCATTGAGGATATTTTGATTCCCGGATGGAACCGTTGGCGAGCAGCTTATCTACTTTATCATTGACAGCCTCGTTGATTGCGGTGTTGAATTTTCTCCTTATTTTCCGCACTGGTGGATAGAGTGGGTCGGCGTTCAGCTTGTGGGTGGCAACGTCTTTCGAGATGCCTGGCATATCTGCATGGGAGAAGCGAACAAATCCGTTATATCAATTAAGAACTTGTGAAATTTACCTGGTTCTGAGAGTTTGTGTCCGACGTAAGCCTTTTTGTTGTCGTCGCTGCTATCCAGTTGGACGGGATCAAGATCTTCTGTTGTTGATTCAGCAGCTTCCATGGTGTTAGGGTCCCTGATGACATCTATTTACACGTCGGGTCCGATCCCCGACTTCGATGATTGCTATGCTTCTGAGTATGTTCCTTTTAGCTGTTGGGTGTATGTGTAGTCTTGGGCGATGCGATAGCATTCTTGGGCGATGCGTTGTTCGCCTCGAATGATGAATATCCCCCATGGAGTAGGGAATTTTATTACTTGATATAGGCTTGACAGTATGGCTCTCATAGCGTGAATCCATGGCCGCCCTATGATGGCATTGTAAGCTGTATCCTGGTTCATGATGTGAAACATTGTTTCCAGGGTGACACCCCGGCCAAAACGGGCAGCGTTATCTCCCCGAAGGTTAGCTCAACTACATTATTAAAACCTGTTAGCGTTATGCAATGCGGTACTATCTTGCCTTTGAGTCTCATTTGTATGAGGACTCGAGGGTGGATAATACACGCGCCGCTTCTATCGTCTACCATTATTCTTTTCACATCAGTATCTGAAAAATGTAAAGTAATAACAAGAGCATCGAAATGAGGGAAAGTCAAATCGTCGGTATATGACTTATCGAAGATGATACAGTCTCCGAAATCGTCGTACCGCTCGTGAGTGATCGACCGACCGCTTGAGTTTGTGTGTGGTGGGGAACTTCACATGGTTGATCGCTGCTTCATCGCCTCCGCTGATGATCATTTGGATGGTGCAAGCGAGGGGGGGTGTCTTTGGAGGTCCCTGGTGTTGTTCTCGTCCGCGGTCGAAGTTGTCTCGTCCACGGTCACTCATCAGTTCCCTCAAGTGCTCTTGGTTCAGCATGTTTACTACCTCTTGCCGTAGAGCTATGCAGTCTTGAGTTTTGTCACCCCGCTCCAAGTGAAATTCACAGAGGACGTTCGACTTTCGTGTACTTGGGTCGGACTTCATCATTTGTGGCCATTTCACCTTTGTGCCAAGCTTCTCTAGTGCGTTCACTATTTCTGAAGGGGAAACACAAAAATTGAGAGCGGATAAGAGTGGAGGCATACCTCTTTCATTTTGTTGAGTCCCAGTTTGTAGCCTGGGCGTCCCTTCCGCATGTCGGGGAGACGTTGGGACAGCTGTTATGATGTAGGGCTGATGTCTTTCTCGGTTGAGATGGGGACCTGGTTGATCTCTCCGACCATCGTTGCGATGATCTTTTCTCAACTCTATTTGAATTGATGTCAGCCGCTGAGTCGGGCCGTTAAGGTCGTCCTCGTCAGCTCTTACTTCGGTGCAATAGGCATTGTGGATTTCTTCCCAAGTGGTGGGAGGGTATTTTATGAGCCTACTTAGTAGCTTTCTGGTTGCTCTCGACCCGTTCCTGTTCAACCCGTTCTGGAAAGCCACTACCGTCATCCCTTCCGATACATTTGGTAGCCTCATTCTCACTCTATTAAACCGGGCGAGGAAGTCCCTGAGTCGCTCGCCAGGCGATTGCTTGACGGCGAATATGTCATTCACCCTAGCTTTTTCCTTTTTAGCCCCTGCATGGGCAGTGACGAACTTGTTGGCCATTTCCTCGAACGTTGTTATTGACCGCGCCGGTAGTTGTGAATACCAGGTTAAGGCTCCCCCCGTCAAGGTTTCGCCGAACCTTTTCAGTAGCACTGACGGTACTTTCTCCTTTGAGAGGTCGTTGCCTTTTACCGCTGTGACATAATGGATGATGTGATCTTTGGGATATGTAGTACCATTGTATATCTTCAGTTAAGGTGGCATTTGGAAGGTTTTGGGAATGGCATGTGGAGCTGCTTCTTCGCTATACGGTTGTTCGACGAACCGACCAACGTCTCATTTTGGTAGTAGCTTTGGGGAACCTGGTATCTTATCGACCCTTTCTTGATATTCCCTCATCTGGTCACGGAGTTCCTTGTTTTCGTTTTCCATTTCTTCCATCTTCTTCAGGATTGCTGCGAGTGCATCATTACCTGCATCAACAAAGGTGTAAGTGATACCTTTTTGAGGGATGGGCTGCTCGCCAGTGATCGCAGTGGTGCCTGTTTGCGCGGTGTTTCCGCTTTCCCTTTGAACGGGTTTGTCGAGCATGTTGTTTAGAGCGCTTGTCAGCCATTGCTCCAGTAATTTTTTCACTGCTGGTGGTGCTTCCTCAGCTGTAGACGTGGAGGCTCCCCTTTCGCGCGAAGCTGTTACGCTTTCGTGAGGGGGAGGTGAAGCACCTCGCCTGGGCGTGGCGTTTGGTGTCACATTCTCGTTGTCTCCCCCGCCGTCTTCATTAATGGTGTTCAGAATGTTGGTAGTGACGTCCGCTATCACTTTCAGTCTTGCGTCTCCTTTTCCTGCCATCGTCAGTTTGTGCAAATGAAGAAAAGATGGTTTTCTTTTTTGACCTAGAAAGAACTATAGTTTCAACTAAAACCTCCCCACAGACGACGCCAAATTGTTTGAGCAAATAAATGCTAAACCAATTAAAGATGAGTTTAAGGGTGAATCTCAGTTGAACTTAATAAATTCTAGATAAAATAAAATAAAGCTTTTGTACAACGAGTAGAATTCAGGAGCATTAAATAGTGGACTTAATTTATTATATTTGACAATAGCATAAATGTCTAATAAATGTAAGCAATGACAAAGATCATAATGGGAAAATGAACTATCACTTAATGATTATATGATTGTGATGTTCCTTTTCTCTGATGGCGGCGTGGAAAAATGAGAGATCTAAAAGTGTATGTGGGATCTTGAGATTTATGGATAAGGGTTGGACAACATGTGCTTGAATAAATGAATAAGACAACTATTTCGTATATTCTTCTTTTAACTTTTACAATATGTTCCAGTTCAAAAAGGCAGATCCCCTTTTTGTTCCCTATCTCTTTCTATTTATAAGGAACATTCCCTAAAAGCCCTAAAAAATACAGCATAAAGAATATCCAAAGGAATATTCTTTATGTTCACTTCTAAACTTAAGTTACCGTTACTTTTCTATCTCAACTGTCCGCTTCTGGCGTCAGCCTTCATGAGGACAACCTTCAGTCGTTGTGTCGTGGTCGACCCCGTCCTTTATCTTGCTTATCCATTATCGTGGTTACCAAATTTGAACCCATACAGAATATTTTTGAGCAATCCGCTTATCTCCCCCGTTAATTTGACATCCTGGGTTCACTTTGTCTGCGAGTATTCTAGAAAAACAAGTTGAAAGAAGAAGAAACAAAAAAAAAAAGATAAGAGGGAATCATGCGTATTTATGACAAGGTAGAATCACCCAAAAATATATCTCTACTTTTGGACTAGTTATCATAATTTCGTGGTGTCACATCCAGAAGAATACCCTAATCGTTCAATTCTTCCTCATCTTATACTAAACATAAATTAATACTCTTTGTAGTAATTAAATGGAAAAGTTCAAAGAATTGTAGACGTACAAAACCTAAAGTAATTATATTGCTCAGAAAGGATAAAAACCAAAGATCCAATTTCGTCATCAAAGTCCAACATTCTTTATTTAATGTACCACATGACGAGATGAAATTTTGTCTACATAATAAAGTAGGCGACCATATCGCTTGTCCTTTTAAATTATATATTAAATCATCGTCTCCAACTGAAAAAAAAATACGAGGAAATTGTTATGTTGAGGAAGAGGCAAACCCGAAAATAAAGAAGATAAAGAACACCAAATTTTAACGTGGAAAACCCTTCAAATCGAAGGTAAAAACCACGGGATCACAAAGATCCAAAAAGCTCCACTATAACAATAAGAGGGTTACAAAAGTTCTCCAAATTGGCTACACAACAAGGGCCAAACACGGAGCAACAATAGTAACAAGAGCAACAACTAATCAATTGAAGAAAGAGGAGAATCCACAAAAATGAAGCTGCTGTTCAAGGCTTGAAATCGGATGCTATGAGCCTCCAAATCCGATCTCCACCGTTCAAATCCAATACCACGATGTTACAAACACTCAGTTAAAATTTCAGCCCGATCCAACGGTTAACGAATCAGCAAAATGTGATTTGAAGTTGGCTGGTCGGAATAAAAATCTGCAGCAAAACAAATACTTTTCTTCTCTCTTCTCTCTTGATGAAAGCTCTCTCTAAACCACTCTTATGTGCTTAAGTCTTTCAAAGACTTGTATCAATGAGCATAGAATAATTCTCCAAGGTTGTCCTATTTATAGATCATGAGTGGTGCTTTCTCTTAAAGCCAAAACCCACTCAAAATAGGAATAAACCAAATCAATTCCAAATAGGAATGGAAACCAAAAGAGAATAGGATTAGGCCATTGGGCCTTTGGCCGGACAACATGGGTATGTGCCCAACAAACTCCCCCTCCAACCAAGGGGCCAAATGTGTCTTCAAGTAGAGGAACTATTGACAGGCTTCATGCCTGCCAATTTTCTGCAAAATTCATGTTTATCTGCAACCACTGCCTTTGTCAGCATATCCGAAGGATTTTCATCAGTGTGTATCTTCTCAACCTCAAATAATTTCTCTTCCACAGCCATTCTTATCCAATGATACTTTCTATTTATATGTTTGGTCTTAGAATGAAAAGTGGAGTACTTGGTGAGACAGATACCACTCTGATTATCACAAAATAAGATGTACATTGGTTGCTCAAAGCCAAGATCATTAATAAACTCCTTCATCCATAATAGTTCTTTGGCACCTTTTGTACAGCAATATATTCGGCTTCTGTGGTGGATAGAGCTATGCACTTCTGTAGTCTAGATTGCCAAGAAACAGCTCCCCCTGCAAAAGTGATCAAATAACCGGAAGTGGATCTTGAATTATCAAGATTGCCTCCTAAATCAGAGTCTGTGTAACAAACAAGTTCAGGCTTGCCATTGCCAAAGCACAGCTTCAAATCTGCAGTACCTTTCAAATACCTTAATATCCATTTTACTGCATCCCAATATTCTTTTTTATGATTAGAAAGGAATCTGCTAACAGTACCAACGGCATGTGCAATATCTGGTCTAGTGCAAACCATAGCATACATTAAGCTACCAACGGCAGAAGAGTAAGGAATACGAGACATCTCCTTTTTCTCTTCATTAGTAGATGGACTCTGACTAATACTCAATTTGAAGTGTTTAGCAAGAGGAGTACTAACCACTTTTGCATCTGTCATATTGAACCTCTTGAGTACCTTCTCAATGTATTGCTTTTGGGACAGAAATAACTCCTTTCTGTCTCTATGTCGGTGGATTTGAATGCCCAAGATTTTCTTTGCTGCCCCTCACAGCTCTATACTTCATGCTGCAAGAGCGTATTTGTCTAAACCTGCTTCCTTTAAGGACTGCGAATTCATACGAGCGATCTCTTGGCCTACGAAGTGTCATCAGCGCACTAACGCCAATAAAAAAATAACTACAAATCCAATCATCACGTAGAACTTCTGGCAAGAAGTACCACAGGATGGTCCATGATTACGAACATGTCCTCTCTCGTCACTTATCTCTTTTTTCATTCGCTCTCTAACAGATTTTGCTAAACGTTCATCAATTACTCCTATTTTGCCTTTGTTGAGTGCTGTTGTTTCAATCCATACAGGCTCTTTTTCAATTTGCAGACATAATTTTCTTTTCCCTTAGTTACAAAACCCTCAGGTTGTTCCATATAAATCTCCTCATCTAAATCACCATAAAGAAAAGCAGTCTTGACATCCATCTGCTCAACCTCTAAATCTAGACTTGCGGCTAAGCCTAGAACCACATGAATAGAAGACATCTTCACAACAGGGGAGAAAATTTCATCAAAGTCAACTCCCTTCTTCTGGCCAAAACCTTTAACAACTAACCTCGCCTTGTATCTAGGCGCAGAGGTATGGTTATCTTGCTTTATTCTGAATATCCATTTGTTAGATAAAGCTCTCTTACCTTTCGGCAATTTCACTAACTCATATGTGCCATTCTCATGGAGTGACTTCATCTCATCTTCCATCGCTTCGATCTAATGATCTTTGTGATTATCTTGCATGGCTTCATCATAATTCTCAGGTTCTCCCATGTCAGTCAAAAGTACATACTCATCAGGAGGATAGCGCATGGATTTTTGCTTCTCCTTTGTAGATATTCTAAGAGAGGTTTCAGGAGCATTCGAAGTAGTTACCTATGCAGGAATTGGTTGCTGATCAACCACAACTTCATCAACTGGAGCATCCATAACATCTATACTATGATGATCATTTTGATCTTGATCACTATCTCCATCATTGTCTTGGGTTCCTTCATGTGCAATAGGTGCCTTAGCAATTGAAACTGGATCAATATCAACTAAGCTCTCATTACTCTGAGTATCTATCTTCTCAGCTTTGTCGATATCTTCAATAGTTTGGTCTTCAAAGAATATTGCATCACGACTTCTAATAAGTTTATTGTCAACTGGATCATAAAAACGATACCCAAACTCATCTTGACCATAACCGATAAAGATGCACTGCTTAGTTTTGACATCCAGTTTCGATCTCTCATCTTTAGGAATATGCACACAAGCTTTACACCCAAAAACTCTCAGGTGATCATAAGAAACATCTTTGGCAAACCAAACTCTGTCTGGGACATCACCATCCAAAGCAGCACCATGAGACAAATTGATAACATGGGCAACAGTGTTAAGTGCTTCCGCCCAAAATGTATTTGGAAGTTTAGCCTATGAAAGTAAGCATCTAACTCTCTCAACTAGAGTTCTATTCATCCTCTCTGCCAAACCGTTCAATTGAGGCGTCTTGGACGGAGTTTTCTGATGACGAATTCTTTGTTCCTTGCAATAGTTATCAAAGGGACCACAATATTCACCACCATTGTCAGTGCGAATACATTTTAATTTCTTCCCCGTCTGTCTCTCAGCTAAGGCCTGAAATTCCTTAAACACGCCAAGTGATTGATCTTTAGATTTCAAAGGATACACCCAGAGCTTACGAGAATGATCATCAATGAAGGTCACAAAGTAAAGTGCACCACCTTTTGACTTTACTTTAAAAGGACCACACAAATCAGAGTGTACTAGCTCCAATAAATCGGGCTTTCTTGAGGGAGGATGACTATGAAAGGAAACCCTTTTCTGTTTGCCAGCTAAACAATGGATACACCTTTTCAGCTTTGCTTGTTTAAATTCAGAAAACAAACTTTTCTTAGCCAAACACGTAATCCCCCTATCGCTCATATGACTCAATCTTCTGTGCCACAATTCTGATAAAGTATCACCTTCCACCATATTTATTATGTCATTAAGAATAGAGCCCTGTGTCACATATAAATAACCAGACTTGGCTCCGCGAGCCACCACTAACGAGCCCTTAGTGAGCTTCCATTGGTCATTAAAGAGGGAATTATCGTAACCTTCATTGTCTAATCTTCCTGCGGAGATCAAATTGAAAGGAAAATCTGGAGCATGCTTGACATCTTGAAGAACTAACGTTGAACCATTATTAGTTTTCAAACAAACTGTGCCAACACCAAACACCTTAACTTCACTAGCATTGCCCATCTTTAACACTCCAGAATCAACAACAGTATAAGATGAGAAAAAATTTTTTCTTGATGTGACATGTGAGGTAGCTCCAGAATCTACTATCCAGTTAGTCTCATGGGATACCAAATTGATGACGTTTTCATCATAAGCAAAAAGAAGGTCATCTCGAACAATAGCAGCAACGTTGTTCTCATTATTTTTAACTTTCTTTCCTTCTCTAGTGTCTTGATTCAACTTGCGGCAAAACCTTTTGATGTGTCATTTCTTGCCACAGTGGTTGCATGTAACATTATAGTATTTGGACCTTGACTTACTTCTACTTTTACCTCTATTCCTTGAGCCTCTTGTTGTATCTCTCCCCCGGTCTTCTGTAACCAAGATATCTGCTTGTGAGGACGAACCCTGAGATTTTTTCCTTACTTCCTCGTTCAACACACCACTCTTGGCATATTCCATGGTCACCTTACCTCCGGGATCTGAATTTGTCAAAGAAACACGAAGAGTTTCCCAAGAGTCTGGCAGAGTATTAAGAAGCCAAAGTCCTTGTATCTCATCATCAAAATTAACCCCCATTCCAGATAGCTGATCAAGGACGCCCTGAAAATCATTTATGTGATCAAGGATAGGGCTGCCTTTCTTGTATTTAAAGGTCATCAATTACTTTAGCAGAAATAATTTGTTGTTCCCGGTTTTTGAAGCATAAAGAGTCTCTAGCTTTTCCCACAATGATCTCGCATGTATCTCGTTCACAATATGGTTGCGAACATTATCTTCAACCCATTGCCGTAAATATTCACATACTTGTTGGTGCTCGAATCCAAATTTTCATCTATACTCTCGGGTTTATGAGCTGAAAAAACGGGTAGATGCATCTTCGTTACGAACAACAAGTCTTTCATCTTGCTTCTCCAAATATTATAATTTCTCCCATTTAAACATACCATCTTGCTCATATTCGCCTCCATTCCGTAACAACCCGGATAAATAACCAAGGCTCTGATACCACTGTTATGTTGAGGAAGAGGCAAACCCGAAAATAAAGAAGATAAAGAACACCAAATTTTAACGTGGAAAACCCTTCAAATCGAAGGTAAAAACCACGGGATCACAAAGATCCAAAAAGCTCCACTATAACAATAAGAGGATTATAAAAGTTCTCCAAATTGGCTACACAACAAGGACCAAACACGGAGCAACAATAGTAACAAGAGCAACAACTAATCAATTGAAGAAAGAGGAGAATCTACAAAAATGAAGCTGCTGTTCGAGGCTCGAAATCAGATGCTACGAGCCTCCAAATCTGATTGTTACCGTTCAAATCCAATACCAAGATGTTATGAACACTCAGTTAAAATTTCAGCCCGATCCAACGGTTAACGAATCGGAATATATGATTTGAAGTTGGCCGGTCGGAATAAAAATCTGCAGCAAAACAAATACTTTTCTTCTCTCTTCTCTCTTGATAAAGCTCTCTCTAAACCACTCTTATGTGCTTAAGTCTTTCAAAGACTTGTATCAATGAGCATAAAATAATTCTCCAAGGTTGTCCTATTTATAGATCATGAGTGGTGTTTTCTCTTAAAGCCAAAACCCACTCAAAATAAGAATAAACCGAATCCAATTCCAAATAGGAATGGAAACCAAAAGAGAATAGGATTAGGCCATTGGGCCTTTGGCTGGACAACATGGGCATGTGCCCAATAGAAATGAACTATTATGATCACTTAGAATTGAAATAGTAAATATGAGATTATTTGTATTTTCCCGCGGTATAGTTTTTAAATCTCTTTATTGAAATTCTGGCTCCTACGAATTCCGTCTAGTAAGCCTCGAGATCTTACAAATGCTGTTGATAATCGTCATTAACCAATCATGTATCGGATGCACCATCCCTTGAAGTAAGTAAAGGGCGCAAAGATGCGGATCTGACCCGCACCCTCTTTCTTTTTCTTTAAATAAAGACTTATTACCAAGCTTTAGAATAAAAGTCATTTGAAGCATGCTTAACTAAAATGGGGATTGTAACACAAATAGCCGCTCAGATTCACTATTTACTTTTTCTAGCCGGTATGTATTGATTACATATATTTATACACATATTATACATCTGTTGACTATTTTTAATTTAGACTAGTTTTAATATACGTGCATTGCACGTTGTATAGTGTCTATCAATTAAAAATATATACACCGACGTTAAAATAAAATGCAATGTTTATTTAAAAGATAATTTTTTTATAGTAATTATATTAAATATCTTCTTAATATGCATAGATGATGAATTGAGTTAAAGTTTAGCTGTGCATTATTTTGTAATTATATACATTTTATAATATAATAATTTACAAATATGTTAAACTGTATCTCACCTGAAATCACTTTATAAATACATTTTGGCTTCTGCTAATTTTGTCCTTATTTCTTCATGTTTGCATTTTAAACAATTTAATACTTAATACTATAATTAAATTTTATTTTATATATTGATTTCTTTTATCGTTGATGGTATTTTTCTGAATTTTTTTTTATGTACTCTAAGATTGTGTAAACTTGAAAAATAATTTTACCTATATGATGAATTTGGAAAGGAATAAAATTGGTAGTTAGTTAATTCAAATCTAGGGGAAAAATGTCAATTCAAATACTTTATTATATGTTTAATCACTAATGAAAATAATTTATTGTTTGAGGATTTAAATTATTAATATTATCTCATAGCATAAAATAAATGCTTACTTATAACTATAGTTTTATCCACAAAATTCTTGTGTCGAATGATAAAAATCGAACTTTTGCACTTTATATTTGTTAAATGTTAGTATATGACTTTTGTCAATCACTTCTCTCTCTCATTCTCTAGTTATTATAAAATATTTTTGTAATTATTTTTCTAATAATATTTTAAAATCTATTTTAATATTTATATCTAAGTAAATTACTGATCGAAGATTAAAATTAATAGCCAATGAAGCAATCTCACATAGAATAGTCATAGCATTTTTCTATTTAGTTAATTCAAATCCCGAAAAAAAGATCAATCATTAATAAAAATAGTTTATTTTTTGAGGATTTAGATTATTAATATTAGCTCATAAAAAAAATGTTTAATTATAACTATAATTTTATCCACAAAATTCTTGTGCCAAATGATAAAAAGTCGAACTTTTGCGCTTTATATTATCGTAGCGTGACTAAATGATTTTTGTCAATCACTTTTCTCTCTCTTTTTCTCTTGCTATTCTAAAATATTTTTGTAATTATTTTTCCTAATAACATTTTAAAAATATATTAATACTTATATCTAAGTAATTATTGATCGGAGAATAAAATTAATAGTCAATGGACTAATCTCACATAGAATACTCATAGTTTATAGGTTAAATATTGATTTGAATAAAATTGTGACGACCCAACCCGTCGTCTCATGTATTACAGTCCCGTTTCCCCCATTTATTGCTCTTTCATGTTTTATTATCAGCAACGGGTGAGTTAGAGTTGAATTGAATTGGTTTGGATAGGAAATGAGACACTTAGTCTCTTTAAGGAAGGTTTGGTTTGGAAAAGTCAACCGAACGTTGACTTATTAGTTAGAAGGCTCGGATGTGAATTCCGGTGATTCGGTTAGCTTCGGGAGGTGATTTGTGACTTAGGAGTGAGATCGGAAGTGATTTTAGAGGTCCGGAGTAGAATTAGGCTTGAATTGGCAAAGTTGGCATTTTGGCGAATTCCGGTGGATAGGTGAGATTTTGATCCGAGGGTCGAAATGGAATTTCGAGAGTTGCAGTAGCTCCGTTAGGTGATTTTGAATATGTGTGCAAAATTTCAGGTCATTCGGAGGTGTTTTGGTCGGGTTTTTGATCGAATGCGTAATTCGGAAGTTTTTAAGAAACTTAGGCTTGAATTCGATGTGATTTGATGGCTTTAGAGTTGTTTGATGTGGTTTGATGGTGGGAACAAGTTTGAATGAGGTTTAAGGATGTATTGGTGCTTTTAGTTGAGGTCCCGGGGGCCTCGGGGTGAATTCGGGTGGTTGACCGGAGAATTCGGAGTTTGTTGCAGGTTTGAAGTTGCTGGTTCTGTCATTTCCGCATCTGCGGAAAAGGGACCGCATAAGCGGTTCCGCAGATGCAGCGTAATTATCGCAGAAGCGGTCCTTGAGGGACCAGGGCTTTCCGCAGAAGCGGACGAAATTCCGCAAAAACGGTCACCGCAGAAGCGGTTTTGGGACCGCAGAAGCGGTCCTGGGCGACTTGAAGGAAAATCGCAGATGCGGTGAGTAGGCCGCAGAAGCGGAAACCGCAGAAGCGGTGAAATTGTCGCAGAAGCGAAAACAACTGTTACAGAAGGGTTTTTTTTATATTGTTTTCATCCGCGAACAAGAGTTGGTTTCCACCATTTTAAAGCGGTTTTGAGAGCTTTGAGCGAGAATTTTCGAGGGCTTTGACTGAGAATCAATTGGAGGTAAGTTCCTTGGTCTAAATATTCGAGTTTATGGTAGAAATTACATGTAAATTGTGAAAAATTCATCAAAAACGGGTCAAGCTAGGGCTTGAAAAGTTGTGATGTAAAAACGGATTTTGAAAGGGCATTTGAACTCCGATTTTGGTAAAATTGGTATGTGTAGACTCGTAGCGAGACGAGGAATCCAGTGATGTAAATTTCGTAATTTTTGAGAAGTGAGCCCGGGGCTCGGGTTTTGCCAACTTAGTGAATTTTGGTGTTTTTCGAGTCTTTTCGATTGGGTTATGTTTCTTTAGCCTATTGTAATGTATTCGTTGTGGTTTTAATCAGATTCGGCGTGCGAAGAGGTTGATTCGAAAGGCAAAGGCTTAGCGAGCTAGACTTGTTGCCGGCTTGAGGTGAGTAATAGATGTAGATGATGACCTGAGGGTTTGAAACCCCGATATATCAGATTGTGACACTATATTGAGGCGAGACACGTACTCCATGACGAGTGCGGGGTCGATTGTGACTGGGGATTATGACCTAGTCCGTTCCGATTGATGTTCGTACTGTGTTCTTGACTAGAAATTATTTGGCAATCATCCTACTTGGATTTTATGAATATGTTTGGGGCTTTGTGCCTATCATTTGCATCCTTCAGGGATTCTTATCACTGCTTCCATGATGCTTAGCATATTTCATGATATCAGTCCTGAGTTAGACACTGCCTCGAAATGTTTAGTAAATAAATAAAGGTTTAAACACTTAGCTCTATAATTCCTAATAACTGAAACTAAAAATGAACAATTTGACTGTGCCCGAGTGGCTTGCATGCATATATATATCTGGACTGAGTGTGGATCGGGCTGCACGCCGCTGCGAATGCTACGATGATATTGTGCTTGGGCTGTAGGAGCCCCTCCGGAGTGTGAACCCCCACAGTGATTGCTGGTACCCAAATGGATTGGGCTGCGCGCCGCAGCGGTCATGTGCATTGCATTGCATTCATGCATTTATACCTATTTGTCTTACTTGTCTTGGTATTGTTGTTGTTCCACCGTTTTATGTGCTGAATTGCTGATTATAGCTTTATATTCTAATATTTCGGAATTTCTTACTTTCAGCCATTATATATGTTTATTACTCACTGAGTTGAAAGTACTCACTTTACTCCCTGCACCATGTGTGCAGATTCAGGTGCTCCGGAGACTTAGTGGAGCTGTTTGCTGTCTTCTTGGATTTTATCTTCAGGAGTTGTCGAGGTAGCTGCCTGACGTCCGCAGGACCCGACTCCTCCCCTTTATTTCATTTATTTATTTTCATATTCTAGACTTCTTTATCACTATGGATATATATTACTCTATTACATCTAGAGGCTCTAGACTCGTGACTCCAGATCTATTGGGGAATGTTTGGAATATTCGTTATTATTTTTCGTACTATTTTATTTAGATTCGAATTGGAACCTTGGCATTTGCTATTTTAATCGTATTATTTGTTAACGGATTACGTATTTGGGTTGAGAGTATTTAATTGGTCGGGCTTGCCTAGCAACAGTGTTGGGCGCCATCACGATCGGGATTGGGGTCGTGACAAGTTGGTATCAGAGCCTAGGTTACTAGGCCTCGCGAGTCATGAACCGGTTTAGTAGAGTCTCGCGGAACGGTACGGGGATGCCTGTACTTCTCCTCGAGAGGCTGCAGAACCTTTAGGAAAACTCCATATTCTTGAAATTCTTGTCGTGCGGCTTTGTGATTCGAGAACTAAATCTCTGTATTCTATTCTCTCGCAGATGGCGAGAACTCGTGCTACTGGACGCGATGGTCGACCACCTGTACCACCCACTAGAGGCCGTAGGCGCGGTCGTGGTCGTGGTCGAGGTCGAGGTAGGGCAGCTGAGACAACACCTACTGACCCACCAGCTGCCACAGTTCAGGACCAGATTCCAGTTGCCGATGTCCCAGCAGCACCTGCGCAGGCACCAGCAGTGCCTATTGCTATTCCTGGTCTCCAGGAGACCTTGGCACAAATACTATCAGTTTGCACTGGCCTGGTTCAGGCAGTCTCAGCTTCTACTGCAGCAGCTGCTTCCCAGACCGGGGGAGGACATCAGACCCCTGTTGCTCACACACCTGAGCAGGTTGCCCAGGGATTTCAGACACCGGAAGCAGCCTTAGCTCCGCCAGTTGCTCCAGTTGCTCCAGCTGCTCCAGTTGCACCAGTTCCAGCCTATGAGGTTCCAGCTATGCCGGACGATGAGCAGCGTCGTCTTGAGAGATTCGGCAGGCTTCAACCTCCGACATTCAGCGGTGCTGAGGGCGAGGATGCCCAGGGTTTTCTGGATAAGTGTCAGCGTATGCTTCGCACTGCAGGGATCTTAGAGTCGAGTGGTGTGGCTTTTACTACTTTCCAGTTCTCAGGGTCTGCATTCACCTGGTGGGAGGACTTCGAGAGGCGTAGGCCGGTTGGTGCAGCGCCCCTTACATGGCAGCAGTTCTCCACTCTCTTTCTGGAGAAGTNGCAAGTTCGTATGATGTATTGGGATATGTTGGTGCCTTTGGCTGAGGTCCCGGGGGCCTCGGGGTGAATTCGGGTGGTTAAACGGAGAATTCGGAGTTTGTTGCATGTTTGAAGTTTACTGGTTCTGTCATTTCCGCATCTGCGGAAAAAGGGACCGCATAAGCGGTTCCGCAGATGCGGCGTATTGGTCGCAGAAGCGGTCCTTGAGGGACCAGGGTTTTCCGCAGAAGCGGACGTGGATCCGCAAATGCGGCGACCGCAGAAGCGGTTCTAGACCGCATAAGCGGTCCGGGGGAATTTAAGTGAGATCGCAGAAGCGATCGTTTGGTCGCATACGCGGTGTCCGCAGGTGCGGCATATTAACCGCAGAAGCGGAAAAACGGTCTGGGTTTAAGTGAACAGTGGTTCACGAATTGTAAAGAGAAGAAAAATATTTTGGACTTCGGCTTAGGCGGTTTCTTGGGCGATTTTGAAGAGAATTCGAAGGGGCTTCATCAGGTATGAACTATTGGACTCGGATTATGTTTATATAGTGTAAAATCATGGATTGAACACTGAAATTTAAGGGATTAAATGCTAAAAATGGAGGTTAGGGCTTGAAACTTAAGAGAGCTTAAATTGATGATTTGAGGGGTCAAATGGACTCTGATTCTTGTGAGTTTGATATGTATAGACTCGTGGTGAGATAAGGATCGTTTTGATGTAAAGTTTTCTGGATTTCGAGAAGTGGGCCCGGGGCTCGGGTTTTGCCAACTTAGTGAATTTTGGTATTTTTCGAGTCTTTTCGATTGGGTTATGTTTCTTTAGCCTATTGTAATGTATTCGTTATGGTTTTAATCAGATTCAGCGTGCGAAGAGGTTGATTCGAAAGGCAAAGGCATAGCGAGCTAGACTTGTGGCCGGCTTGAGGTGAGTAATAGATGTAGATGATGACCTGAGGGTTTGAAACCCCGGTATATCACATTGTGACGTTATATTGAGGCGAGACACGTACTCTATGACGAGTGCGGGGTCGATTGTGACTGGGGATTGTGACCTAGTCCGTTCCGATTGATGTTCGTATTGTGTTCTTGACTAGAAATTGTTTGGTAAATCATCCTACTTGGATTTTATGAATATGTTTGGGGCTTTGTGCCTATCGTTTGTATCCTTCAGGGATCCTTATCACTGCTTCCATGATGCTTAGCATATTTCATGATATCAGTCCTGAGTTAGACACTGCCTCGAAATGTTTAGTAAATAAATAAAGGTTTAAACACTTAGCTCTATAATTCCTAATAATTGAAACTAAAAATGAACAATTTGACTGTGCCCGAGTGGCTTGCATGCATATATATATCTGGACTAAGTGTGGATCGGGCTGCACGCCGCAGCGAATGCTACGATGATATTGGCTTGGGCTGTAAGAGCCCCTCCGGAGTCTGAACCCCCACAGTGAGCGCGGGTACCCAAATGGATCGGGCTGCATGCCGCAGCGGTCATGTGCATTGCATTGCATTCATGCATTTATACCTATTTGTCTTACTTGTCCTGGTATTGTTGTTGTTCCACCGTTTTATGTGCTGAATCGCTGATTATAGCTTTATATTGTAATATTTCAGAATTTCTTACTTTCAGCGATTATATATGTTTATTACTCACTGAGCTGGAAGTACTCACTTTACTCTCTGCACCATGTGTGCAGATTCAGGTGCTCCGGAGACTTAGTGGAGCTGTTTGGTGTCTTCTTGGATTTTATCTTCAGGAGTTGTCGAGGTAGCTGCCTGACGTCCGCAGGACCCGACTCCTCCCCTTTATTTCATTTTATTTATTTTTCATATTCTAGTACTTCTTTATCACTATGGATATATATTACTCTATTACATCTAGAGGCTCTAGACTCGTGACTCCTGATCTATTGGGGAATGTTTGGATATTCGTTATTATTTTTCGTACTATTTTATTTAGATTCGAATTGGAACCTTGGCATTTGCTATTTTAATCGTATTATTTGTTAACGAATTACGTATTTGGGTTGAGAGTATTTAATTGGTCGGGCTTACCTAGCATCAGTGTTGGACGCCATCACGACCGGGATTTGGGTCGTGACAAAAATACAAAGCAAACTACTTCCTCTTTCTTTATTTTTATTTTTTATATCATAATTGTTCACCTAAAAATTACCATGATTATACAACAGTTTAAGATAAAAAAAAAAAGTGTTGTATAGAATTCATATATAAGGAAAAAACATATGAATATTTGATGTTATTTAATTATACTTTAGTTTAAATTCATATAAGATAAAATTTTAATAATTTTAAAGTCCTAAATATAAGGACCTCTAACGTAATTCAAATAAGGAAAGGTATAATGAGTAATAAATCTTGTTTAAGTTCAAACTCCTAAGTATTAGCTAGAAGAATAACCAAATGACTATTTCGTCTAGTGTGAATTCTATTTTAAAAGGTAAAAAAAGTAAACGATATTTTGCTATTGACCTACGTGCTTTTAATATAGTCAAGTGAGAAAAATCTAATAAATAAATTTATATTAATTTAAAATTTCTTAATATTAAGAAAATAAGTAATGACCCCAATTATTATTATATTTTAATTAGGAAAATAAGTAATGACCCTAGTTATTCCTCATAAATTGTATTTCTTAATTTGAATTTAATATGAAAGTAAGAAAATAATTGAAATTATATTATTGTTCACTGCTTTTCAACTATGATAATATCCTGGTTTAACTTTATATAATTATTAATAAATTAAGATAAATATATTGTCAGTTTGCATTTAATAAACAAGATATCATATTACTTAATTAATCAAAATATAATAGAAAAATATTATGTTAAGAAAAATTGTTCCTTTCCATTCTAAAGTATTGTCCACCCTTCTTGTAGTTGTTATTAAATAAATTCCTTAAATTGAATTTACTTTTAATTTATTTTAGTTCTTAGATTTTAAATTGATACGATATCTAGGGTCAAACTTCCTAATATTTGATAAGAGAATATTTACGTGAAATCATTTTTAATATTTAGCTTAGAGTTATTGCTTAAATCTTTGGTGTTACAGTAATGAATTTTAAAAGGAAAGAATTTATATGCTAAAATCTTTCTTCATTTTAAATTCTTCGATATAGAAGTTTGTATATAGTTCGAACAAGGAGTAATTTAACATTTAAAATTTTAATTAATTTAGAAGCCCTAATATTAGGAAAATAATTAAATAATTATTCCTAATATAAGGGAAACAATTAAATGTCTATACCTAAATATTAGGATAATAATTAAAAGACTATTTTGTCTAGTCTGAACTCTAGTTTTAAAGGGTAAAAAAAGCGAACGACATTTCGCTAAGGACATTCGTGCTTTTAATATAGTAGTATAGATGATTAGGTGGGCAACTATTTGGGTTAATTTTTCTTTACTAAATGCGGCTGGCTGCTTATACAAATATAGCATGATCCACAATTGGTATTTAACTAATTAATCTTGTTCTTTCAAGTAGGGGTGGGCATAAAATCCGAAAAACCGAATTCCGAACCGGACCGAATTATTTTCGGTATTTTGGTTTCGATTTTTTCGGTATTTCGGTCTAATTCGGTACTAAATTTTCGGTATTTCGGTATTTCGGTTCGGTACTCGGTTTCAGAAATCTGAAATTTAATTTCGGTATTTCGGTTATGCCGAAATACCAAATTTTAAATAGGTCAGTCCACAGTCCACTACCCTACCCATCCCCAGCCCAACGCCCAAGCCCACCCACCCTTCTTTATTTTATTTCTAGCCCAGCCCAGCCCCAAGCCCACCCATCTTCTTTAAGTCTGACTTAGAGTTAGAAGAAACAAATTAACAAACCAGAATTCTTGCCCAGTTGCCCTAACTTTGTAGCAAGTATAGTGAGAGAAAGTGGACGATATCGCCCAAGCTCAGCAGTCAGCAGCTCCGACTACGATTTGGCGTCGGCGATTGGGATTTTGGGGGATTTCCGACTTCGCACCCCTAGCTCCGACTCCTCACTCCCCAGTCTTCAATTTTCAAAGGTATGTTTCTACTTTCTAGCGATTTCTACTTTCTAGCGATACCAAATTAGGACTGTGAAATCATTTGTGTTGAGAATGTTTGTAAATGCTTTAGGATTATCGAAGCCACAGAAGCAGTACTACTTACCTTAGATTCATTTTGATCCTAAACTCAGTTTAAATCTGTCCGAAATTCTGTCTCTGTTTAACATTTGAAATTATGAGAACATTAAAGCAAGAACTTGGTATCGACTGATGTTTGCCTTATCCCCTGTTGACCTGTTGTTGTGTACCGAGCTGTGTCAAAAAATACACACTTTACCTAGCAGCAGTCCCCTTCTTCCACTTTAAACACCCCAAAGACAGAGAAAAAAAAGTCTGTGTGTGTATTACTGACTTAACGATCCATTTAAGTCCCTTGCATGCTAATTCTGCTGTACTTAGCTAATCTTTTCCAACCAGTTTCTTTTAGTCGGGGGTCCAAAAATCATCAATGTGGAAAGTTAATCATGATGCAGTTTAATGAAACAGCTGAATTGCAAAGAAGACTGATTAGTAAAACAGTTGAAGATTATATTATAAATACAAATGCTAAAAATGGTCGTAGTAAAACATTTCAAGGTTATAATGTATATGTCGAAGTGATCAAATTCTGTGTTAACAGAATACCCGTGGTCTCAAGGATGTTAACAGAACAGAAAGAAGGAAAATGAGGCTTTGATTTATCTGACTATCAACTCTTCTCGCTTGGTTATTAGCATTGTCTTGGCAAAAAAACTGCACTAAAGAAAACTTATTCTGCTTTTTTGTTTTCATTCTCTTGGTTCATAAAACAAGGTTGTCGAATCTGGAAGAAATGTGAATGTTTGGCTTTCTTGTTAAGTCTGCTACCCTATGATTGTACCCCATGATTGTTAATTTGTGTTTATATTTGTTTAATTTTGTATAGATGGCAGATACAAGTAGAGTAAGTGATGCTGGTTCAAGTGAAAGTTTACCTATTACGGTAGATAGTAACACCAACACCATTGATACCCAAGATTCCAAAAAAAGGAAAGCCATGCAACCTAGGTCTGACGTTTGGAACCATTTTGATAAATTTGAGGTTAATGGGGTTGGGAAAGCACGATGTCGATATTGTAAACAAGCCTATGCGGCTAATTCATCTAGGAATGGAACAACAGGATTGAAGAATCATTTGCTTAGATGCAAAGAATACCCACTTAACATTGATAAAGATAATAGTCAAACAAAGATAAATTTTCAATCTTGCCAAAATGACGAAGGATCAATTTGGAAATTTGAACAAGAAGTTGTTAGGAGGGCCTTAATTGAGATGATAGTTATTGATGAACTACCATTTAGCTTTGTAGAAAATGAAGGCTTTATGAAGTTTATGAGAAAAACTCAACCATTATTTCGTCTTCCTTCTCGTAGAACAATAACAAGGGATTGTTATGAAGTTTACAGTGAAATGAAGCAAAATCTAAGAAAGTCTTTTAGAGAAGCACAACCAAAAATTTGCCTCACAACAGACACATGGACTTCACTACAAAGAATAAATTATATGTGTTTGACAGCCCACTTCATTGATAAGGATTGGAAGTTGCATAAAAGAATACTAGATTTTTGCCCTATTACTAGTCATAAGGGTGAAGAGATGGCTAAAGTTATTAGGGATTGTTTGCTTGAATGGAAATTAGACAAGGTTTTCACTATTACCGTGGACAATGCTTCTTCAAATGATGTCACAGTTAAAGAATTGTCTAAACAGTTAGATATGTGGAAAACTAATATGATGAGTGGTAAGCATCTTCATGTGAGATGCATGGCTCATATACTAAATCTAATTGTGCAAGATGGTTTAAAAGAACTTGATGCTTCTGTGACACGTGTTAGAAATGTTGTGAGGTATGTGAGATCTTCGCCTGCAAGGACCTTAAAGTTTAAACAGTGTTGTGCACATGTAAAGGTAGAATGTACCAAAACATTGTGTTTGGATGTTCCTACTAGGTGGAATTCCACCTATTTGATGTTGGACACGGCACAAAAATTTGAAATGGCCTTTGACAAGTTTCATCTTTTTGATGATGGATTTTCTGCTTATCAATGTTCTCATGTTTGTGAAGATGGTAGTAGTGTAGGTCCTCTTGATTCTGATGATTGGGTGAATGTGAGGAATGTGATAGAGTTTCTTGCAAGATTTCACGAGCTAACTAAAAAAGTTTCAGGTTCACGTTATGTCACTTGTAATTCTCATTTTGAGGATGTATCTGAACTTTATTGTCATTTGAAAATGTGTTTAGCTAGTGAGGATGAGCATTTGAGAAAAATGGCTGAGCGAATGCAAGAAAAGTTCAAGAAATATTGGGGTGAGCCTGAAAAGATGAATAAAATGATTTTTATTGCTTCTGTGTTGGATCCACGTAACAAATTTGAATATGTTGAGGGAGCACTTGAAGAACTTTTTGGGGAGGAAAAAGGAAAGAAAATAAATGCCGAGGTGTATGCTTATATGAATTCTTTGTTTGGAGAGTATCTAAAAAAATATTCAACTGCATCTTGTCCTCAATCTCCATCTAGATCTACTTCATCTAGCAACACATCTAACACATCTAGTGGGAGTGTTATAAGTGCATCAAAAATAAGGACTAAGCTTAGCTTGAAGAAACAAAAGGAAGACAATGGGGGTGGGGGTGCTAAATCGGAGTTGGATAAATACATTAGTGAAGAACAAGAACCTTTTAGTGAAGACTTTGATATCTTGAGTTAGTGGAAAACACATGCTCCTAGATTTCCTATTCTTTCGGAGTTGGCTCGTGATGTGTTGGCCATTCCAATTTCTAGTGTGGCATCGGAATGCGCATTTAGCACCGGTAGCCGTATTCTTGATTCATTTAGGAGTTCATTGACTCCTAAATGTGTGGAAGCTCTTATTTGTGTTCAAGATTGGCTTAGAGAAGAGAACAATCCTATTAGTGTTGAAGAAGACTTGAAGTATCTTGAGGAACTCGAGCTCGGTAAGCTTTAATATTTTGCGTGTATTTTAGTTCAAAATAATATATCATGCTTTTTCATTTGTATGACATATTTGGTCGAATTATCTATAGATATGGAAAATAATGGAAGCACAACTAGTATTGTTTGATGTATAGTTGCAACTTGCATCTTGAGAGGTAAGTTTAATACTCATTTTGTTTGGTGATATACTTAATACTTTTGTAGTTTTATTTTTTTATCATCAAAATATTATATTCTAACTTATGATTTATATTTTTTTAGGTTCAAGCATTGTGGTCAAGTCTATAATGTGTAGTTGCAACAGTGTTGACTGTTTGCATCTGGTGATTCGCAATGATTGTTGTGTTGACTGTTGTTGCTGCAACAGTGTTGCTGTTGCATCTGTTAAGTTTATTATGTATTGTTTAGTTTACATCTGTTAAGTTTAGACTGTTGCTGCTGCAACAGTGAACAGTATTGACTGTTTGCATCTGTTAAGTATGTAATGTATTGTTTCAACTTTCAATTTCAAACTTAACATGAGTTTAGTATGTAGTGTTTCAATTTCAAAGTTTAGACTGCTGCTGCATCTGTTAAGTATGTATTGTTTCAATTTCAAAGTTAAGTAAGTATGTACAAACATTGTTGACTGTTTTTTATTGTTTCTGACTTATAGATTTTAGATGCTATAAATCTATAGCATCTGGTGTTTAGTATGTATTGTTTCTGACTTTCTGTGTGGCGTTAGATTTGTATTTGTGTATGGATAGAAAATTATGCATGTGCTGCAACTTCAAACGTTGCTGGTTTCAATTTCAAACGTTGCTGGCTTGCTGCAACAATTATGCATCTGGACAGTGCACTGTTAGGACTTAGGCGTTAGCTAAATTTTAGCGATTATTAAACCGAAACCGTACCGAACCAAAATAAGAAAAACCGAACCATACCGAAATATTTTGGTATGGTATTTGGTATACACAATTGATAAACCGAATACCGAATTACCGAACCGAAATTATTAAATACCGAACCGAAGTACCGAATGCCCACCCCTACTTTCAAGATCACAAAACCAATATTTGGATCACTAATATATATCATAATTACCTGTTAACAATTACGTGGAGAGAGTGGGAAGATATACATTGATACTGTTTTTAATATAAGATCTTGGATAAGGATTAAGAGATTACAGAGAATTATCCCCATGTTTAATTAATGACATTCTTAACGTGTGTAATTAAAACCAACTAACTGAACTTTTAATGGGATCAAACATAAGTGATTACATCTAGAAGTTATTAAGATAGAATATTAGAGGCGGCTAAGTATGGACAAGATGGATTAATGAAGTCATTAAAAGTAGGATAACTCAAGATATTATGCGTAATGTCTACTTTTGTGGTGCCTTTTCTAGTAAATACTTGGAATTTGGACTAACATTAACTAATAACATGTGGGATAAACATTTGGGAGTATTATTTAATTGGACTTTAAGATTAAAATAAACATTTTTAAAATGTATGGACTTATATGTCATAATATTTCTGTGACTATAATTTCTTTTGTTAAAATTAAATAAAAAAAATTAAAATTATTTTATTTCTAAATATATAAACATACTAAAAACAAAGAAAGTTGGCCTCCATATAGGATTATGGTAACTTTTCATTTACATTAGATCACATTAATTTTTTGTAAAGGTACTTGACTATATTAAAAACATATCATTCTAAATTTCTGATGTTTATTAATGCCTATAGCATCATCACCTACTTATACACAATATCCACCAATCTATTCTCCCCTTCCAATTTATTTTGGATTTGTTCCACCACATGATTAGTTATGTAGTTAATCCGTTAAAAGAAATTATGTACTTGTGTAAACTCAATAATTTTCCAAACATGCATAATCATGGGCATAACCTAGATTAACTTGCACAAAAAATCCACGCTAATTATATGAAGATGATTTTGGAACAAAATGAAACTTGAGGGGTCAAGTAATGAAATCATCGATTAAGAAAAACCAATGCAAAATTCTAGCAAAAACATTGGAAATTATTTTATTTTAAGATAGTTGGCAATTTTCAAGATTTATAGTCAACTCTCTCGAAATGAGCAATGCTCAAGTTGTCTCCGTGCAACCTATAAGTAGCGGGTTAGAGCCGGCTAATGATACTTGTAAGTTACCTACGTTACACCTCCTTGGGGTGCGACCCTTTCCCAAACCCTACATGAACATAGAGTACTTTGTGCACCAGGCTGACCTTTGCCCTCTCTCGAAATGAGCTAAAAACTACTTTTTTTTTTGTAATGAAGATATTTATTCCGCCCTGTTTAACAGTTATTACAACTTGGGACTATTCTAGGATACAAGGTTCCTAGCTTGTCCAGTTCAAAAGTAGAAACAACAAAAGGGGGCGGGGAGAAGTACAACATAGGATTTTCAAGAAAGTTCGAGTTACTTCTATGTTTTGCCAGAATATCAGCCACTCAATTAGCTTCCCTGAAGACGTGAGTGATCTGTGGCTCTCTTGCTCTAGTAAGCATCCATCTGCAATCAGTAATCAAATTTTGATATACACCATTATCGTTAGTAAGCATGTTGACTAGGACATTGCAGTCTGTTTCAACCACTAGTGGCCTGATGTTTTGTTGTATAGCTATTTTTAGACCCTGTATAAGGGCGAGGCCTTCCATGTAGATATTAGTTGCATGAGGAATGGACATGTTAAACCCTATAATCCAGTAACTATCACTATTTCTGATGACCCTCCCCCCCCCCCCCAATGCCCCCCTTACCTGGGTTTCCTAAGCTAGAGCCATATATGTTTAATTTGAAAGTTCCCCGATCATGTGGCTTCCATTTTATGTAAATGGTGGTCCTTAAGCTAGGACTCTGAGTAGATTCTGTTAACAATTTAAACTCCATTGCGCTTTTAACAATATTTTTTAACAAGAGAGGAGTTTTATTATTGTTAAAGATGAGACTATTTCTGTGGATCCAGATATGCCAAAGTGTGAAAGGCATGATATCTGCCTTAGTTAAGTATCAGTTAAAAGGGGAATTTGTGTGGCAAAGAGTTTTTAACCAGTTATGCATAGTGATGTCATTGCGTGGCTGGTTTGGGTATTTGTAGAAACTTCCCAGTTGATCCCAAATAGGTTTTGAGTGATGGCAGTTGAAGAACATGTGTTCCATGTCTTCTTCTTCATTTTGACAGATGTTGCAAGTGCTGGAGGTAGTGATTTTCCTATTGTAGAGCAGTTTGGATGTGGGGAGCCTATTGTGGATAACTGTCCATAAGAAGGATTTAATTTTGTTTAGAGTGTCTAGCTTCCGTAGCCAAGAAAGGTCTGTCAAGTTTCCTTCTTCTTTCGACTGAGCCTTAACAATTTTGTAGGCAGCCTTAGTAGAGAAAGATCCATTAGGTCCCTCTTCCCAAGTAAATTTGTCGACTGCCTGCTCGCTTTGTTTTATATACATGCTAAAAAAAAATTGCGAATGTTTTCTGGTAGCTCGAAGGGGAGGATATTAATGTTGAAGGATCCTTCTTTTAGGATGGAACTTAGGAGGAGATTTATTTCATTGAGTGGTAGGGGTTCCTATATGATGGATCGTAGGGGGCCTGAGTCCATGATCCAGGCATCATGCTATGGGTTAATGGATTCCCCATTACCTACTTCCCAATGGATGCCTTTTTCACAGATTTCTCCTCCAATACAGATATTTTTTCAGGTGTGGGTTCCTCCTTTTTTCCCCAGGTGTTTCTATCTGGAGGAGTCCTTATTGATGATGTATCTACTCTGTAGGACTTTTACCCATAGAGATTATTTTTTCCTTGCAAATCTCCATGCCAGGGTTGCATTGAAGGATTGGTTTTTCCATTTGGCTTTGTATAGCCCCAGGCCTCCTTCCTTCTTATCCCTAGTTACTGTGTTCCAATTAATAAGATGGCATTTTTTTTTTCAGAAGTGCTCCCCCACAAGAAGTTTCTTTGGATGGTGTCAATATTTTTTAGGGTAGCTTTTGGGAGGCTGTAAATTTGCATGACATGATTAGGGATTGCTGCAAGGGTGGATTTTATTAGGGTAGTTCTTCCTGCTATAGTCAGGAGGTTTACTTTTCAACCCTGTAGTCTACTGTTGAGTCTATCAATAATATGTTGGAAATCTTTTTTGGATCGATTTGAGTTCAGGATTGGGAATCCCAGGTATTTCCCTACTTCATTTGAGGATCTCATGGATAAACATTGGCTGATGCAATCCTTATTTCTGGAGGAGGTAATTTTGGAGAAGATAATTCTTGACTTTTAGAAATTAATGGATTGACCTGAATAGTTGCAAAATTTATTAAGGGTGTCTATTATTGAGTTGCATCTTTTTTGGTTGGCTTCTGCCATTAAGATTAGATCGTCTGCAAAGAACAGGTGAGAAGTTGTGGTCCTTTGTTAGATATTTTTATGGGGATCCAATTGCAGCAGTCAATTTCGTGGTGGATAAGCCTAGATAGCATTTCCATGCAGATTATGAACAGGTAGGGGGATAGGGGGTCCTTGCCTAATCCCCCTTGTGGGTCTAAAAAAATCTGTGCTAGACCCGTTTATCAAGATGGAAGTTGAAGTGGTAGAGATACAAGACATTATTAGGTCTATTAGGTCTTTGGGAAAATTTAAGAAAATTGGTGAGAACCTTACGAAAGACCATTCTATTTTGTCGAAGGCTTTTTCCAGATCTATTTTAATTAACATTTTTCCTTTCTTCCCTTTAGTTCTCTTAAAGTAGGTCATTACTTCGTTCACAATGATGGCATTATCAGAGGCCCTTCTCCGTTTTAGGAAGCTAGTTTGAGTGGGGTGTATGACCTTTGGGAGGAGTGGTTTGATTCTATTAACTATAATTTTTGTAATGATTTTGTAGGCAGTGTTACAGAGGCTTATAGGTCTAAATTGTTTTATAGTTTTCGGATTCTGACATTTTGGAATTAAGCAAATGTAAGTTTTGTTCATTTCCTCCACCATCTTTTTATTTCTAAAAGTATCCTTACAGAAACTAATTAAGGAATTTTTTGTTTCATTCCAGAACTTTTGGTAGAAGAATGGGTGAAGACCATCCGGTCCTGGAGCTTTATAAGGCTTAAAAGAGAAAACTGCTTGTTTAATTTCCTGGAGAGTAGGTCCCAAGCTTAGGGCAGGATGGTCCATGCTATCAAGAGTAGCATATTAGGACATTGGCGTTTGATTTTTAGTGGAGAAAACCTAGCTTGTGGTAAAGAGATTTTTAAAGAAATCAGTAATTAAAGGGATGATCTCTTTTTGGTCGTAAAGCCAGTTGCCTCCCTCATCTCTTAGGCTAAGGATTCTATTTTTTCTTCTACGTTGCATTATGGTAATGTGGAAGAATTTTGTGTTTGCGTCTCCCTCATTTAGCCATTGTATTCTTGACTTGAGCTTCCAGAATTCCTCTTCTAGTTTTAGAAGTCCATTAAGGTCTTCTGTTAGGGTTGATTCCATGTCTCTTAGGAATTGACTTGTAGTATATTTAGGAGATTTTTGAATCCCGTTGAGCCTAGCTAAGGTGATATTTTTTTTATAGAAAATGTTCCCAAAGGTATTAATGTTCCAGGTTTTTACTTCTTTTGTGAAATTTTCAATAGCCATTATAAGAGAGTCATGGATATTCCAATTGGCTTCTACTAGATGTTTAAAAGAGCGGTGGGATAGCCACATTGATTCTATTCTAAAGACTTTGTTTTTACGGGATATAATTCTCTTTAAGTCTAGTTTAATAGGTTAGTGGTCCGAGTAAACCCTGGTTAGGTGTGTTACTTGTGCTTCAAGGTATAGATTGATCCAGTTTGGATTGGCCATGTATCTATCCAACCTTTCCATTATTATTAATTTAGAATTTTTTCATTTATTTGATCAGGTGTACTTAGTACCCTTAAACCCTAGGTCTAGGAGCCCACAGTAGTCAATACAATTGATAAAATTGGAAACCCTACTGTAGTTAACGGGTAGTTGATGATAGGTTATAATTACGTATTTTAGTCGATTATTACACTCGAATTTACTGCACTTTGATTGAGTTTAAGCTTTAATCGCTAGTGTCTTGGACTAACTGTGTGTTTTATGCCTTGTAGGAGTGATTCCGAGCTATATAGATGTTATGAAATGAATTCAAGTGATTTGGAGCTTTGAATTCTGAGTAAAAGCTCAGGGAATTAAGCCGGAATCGTGTTTAGGGGTCAACGGATGATAGTTAGAGCGAACGAAGAATCGAGTAGGCATATTGCGCATTGTCTAGTAAAATGGATATAACTAATTTCTCAGAACTCCATTTGGTCTCCACAATATATGGTTGGAAAGCTAACTCAAAGGGCTACAACTTTCATATTTTATGTTTTTCCAGATTCCAAAGGGAACGGGGCTAAACGCGCAAGAATTGAGCCAAAACGAACGAAACCGGGAAAAAGGGCCAGTTGGGCGCCACAGGCAGCGCCTGGCGCCATCTGTGGCACCGAAAACAGTGTGCCCAAATAATGGGGCGCCGTGGAGAGCGCCTGGTGCCGGGCTGGGTGCCGGTGACGTAAAATGTGTCCTATTTCGCCCGGGACAAGGTTATTTCGGCCCTAGACCTACCCAACACGCATAAAAGCAAGACTAAACCTATTTTTGAAGGGGGAGACGCCACTTTGGAGTAAAAACACACACGGGATCGTGAGGAAGCGGAGAATTCTCAGTTTTCTTCATCTTTTTCTAGTATTTTCAATTGATTCAATAATTATGCAATTGTTTGATTACATTATGAGTGGCTAAACACCCATTGTTCTGGGGTTGTGATTTAGCCATGAATATTGTTGTTTGATATTAGCTTGACCTTGATTATAATTCACCAATATATGGTTGTTTCTTCAATTCTATGTTTAATTGCTTAATTGTCTGGCCAGCAGTTAGGTTCTATTTACTATCTATGCTATGCTTGGGAAAGCCGTGTTTAGATTAGAGAAGAATTGAAGAGAGCATGATCTTAACCCTTAGGGGGGCGGATTTGTGGTTAGGATAGTAATATACCTAGTCACCGTGCTTAATTAAATATCGTGATCTTAATGCGTTCTTAATAGATTGATTTCATAGAAATATAGGAGTTAATCTATTGAGAATAGGTGAGTAGTACTTCGGGAGAAGGCTATGAGAGCATTTATCGATAACAAGGGAATATTTTTCAAGCTTCTGCAATCAGGCGCCCACCTGGATAACAAGGGAATATTTTTCAAGTTTCTGCAATCAGACGCCCACCTGGATAACAAGGGAATATTTTTCAAGTTTCTGCAATCAGGCGCCCACCTGGATAACAAGGGAATATTTTTCAAGTTTCTGCAATCAGGCGCCCACCTGGATAACAAGGGAATATTTTTCAAGTTTCTGCAATCAGGCGCCCACCTGGAGAACAAGGGAATATTTTTCAAGTTTCTGCAATCAGGCGCCCACCTGGATAACAAGGGAATATTTTTCAAGTTTCTGCAATCAGGCGCCCACCTGGATAACAAGGGAATATTTTTCAAGTTTCTGCAATCAGGCGCCCACCTGGATAACAAGGGAATATTTTTCGAATTTTGCAATCAGGCGCCCACCTGGAGAACAAGGGAATACTTTTCAAGTTTTAGCAATCAGGCGCCCACCTGAAGAATAAGGGAATATTTTTTTTAAGTCCAGCAATCAGGAGCCCGCCTGAAGAATGGAGGCACATATTGCAAAAAGCAGCAGTCAAACATCACACAGAGGAATAGTGAAGCATCTACAATCACAATACAAGGCGACAACACAAGAATTCCAGTGGAAAGATACAAGTTCAAGGCAACACAAAGAGCAAGTTAGAAGGCATAGATAGGACTTTTTGTAACACATAGTTTAGACTAGCTTCTTTATTTTTGACATGGTGTAATAAGGAGGTCAGCGAGCAGCAACAGTAACAACAGCAGTGTGATCACAGCTCCTGGTAGTCCCAGCTACCAAACCTTCCCGAACTACACCGACCTGATTCCTGTTTAGCCCAGGATATGTAGGCAACCTCTGAAGCAGGGTGCGGTCAAGCCTTTTCAAACCGCTTCACACGGAATACGCAGGCGGGCAAAAATCGTTCATTTCTGCTCACTTATCTTTGCACGAAAACTCTTCGTGTTTCCGGGCAAAGAGGGGCAGCTGTGAGCATGTGATTTTTGCCCTAAGCAGTAATTCCCAAAATTTCAAGCAAAATAATTTTCCTAGTATTTTATAATTTTGTGTGAGTTTGGGGGCAGTCTTTGGTAATTGTCGCATTCATTTTGTGCATTTAATCCACAAAAAATACCAAATATGCATTAGTATTTAAGGATTTAATTCCACGATTTTAGTATTAATTAGTCTTAGAATAAAATACAAAGAAATTGCAAGAAAATAGTCTGTTGCATTACTAGCTATTGCATTTGTTCTAAATAGAGTTACAAGTAAATTCAGGGATTAAATAGCCTAATTAGGTTTTTATTTTGTGTAGACATTTTATAAAAAATCAGAAAATAAAAAAATACAAAAAAAAAAAACAAAAAAAAAGGATGCAAAGCAAAGTAAGGAAAATAATGCAAATTGCCCGGATTGGGCTATTTGTGTTCAGTCCAAATAAAAACACCCCAGCCCAAGTTTCCCCAGCCCAAGTCTGCGCAGCCCAATACCCCACCCGGTCCAGTCCTCTCCATAACAAAACGACGTCGTCTTGACGTCGTTTAATCACAACCGTCCATCTCCCCATATCCAACGGCCCAGTTTTGGTCTCGAGTTTTAAATAAAAGTGTCCGAATTATTTAGAAAAATTTGAGANTAGTCTTAGAATAAAATACAAAGAAATTGCAAGAAAATAGCCTTTTGCATTACTAGTTTTGCATTTGTGTCGAATAGAGTTACAAGCAATTTTAGGAATTAAAATAGCTTAATTAGGTCTTTGCTTTGTTTAGGCATTTTATAAAAATCAGAAAAAATAAATAAATACAAAAGAAAAAAATACAAAAAAGGGGAAAAGAAAAGAGAAAAATTAAAAATGGTCTTAAGTAAAGACCACATTTGGGCCAAAATCAAGTAGCCCCAAACAAAAACACCCCAGCCCAAGTCTGCCCAACCCATCCCCTGTAACCCGGTCCAGCAACCCCATCCAAAAACGACGTCGTTTTGCCCAGTTGAATCTCATCCGTTGATCCGTCAAAGATCCAACGGTTGGGAACTAAATCTGAAACCCCTTATAACTGTCCGAAAATTAATTAATCCTAAAAAAACATAACTCACCTTCCTCGTACCCCTGTAACGCCGTCACTGTCTCCGCCTTAAACCACCGTACCCCACCGTCCCTCCGCCGTCCGCCGCCGGCCGGAAATCGCCGCCGCCGGCGGCGAAGCTCCAATCAACACCAAAAATACACCACAGATTCGTCTTCCTCTCCTCTTTCCAACCCCCATAATATCATCCTCCAATTCCTAGCCAAATCCCTCAAATATTGAATCAAAAGTTCCGGCCAAAATGCAACTTTATCCAAACCGGCCCAAATTCACACCCCATAGTCCCCATGGCTTCCTCATCGTCAATCCCTAACCAAAATTGCTCAAATCTTGCTAGAATTCCTCCAATTTTAGATCTTAAAAACTGTAAAAACCCTAACTAGAGAACCTTGGGGATTTCTGACCGTAACCTTCCTAATCATGTGGGTTCTTGTGAAAATACATGATTAGGTATGTTACGTGTCAAGAATCCTCGAGGATTCAAGCAACAAGGTTGGCCGAGTCTTTAATCCGATTAGGTATGCTATTTTTCTTTTGTTCTTGTGTTCCAGTAATTATTGCATTTAATGCATAGCAGTAGTTTAATTTTGAATGTGCTTTAATCTTGATTTAATTACTGTTCCAAATTTGTTCGAATATTGCCTGGTAAATGGCAGTGTGATGTTAGTTCCAATTTAAATTGATAATTGTTTCTTAATGCAATATTTAGGGTTGATTGATTGGTTATAGCTGATTTAGGTTAGACAAAATTAACCATAGTCAGTATTAAGTTAATTAAAGGGGGCTTGGGTAGTCTAGCAATTTCAGGAGGCTTAAAGGGTAGTTTGGACATGGGAAAAGGGTACTTTCAGCAGGATTGGTAGTTTTTGAAGAGGTTTGAGGGTAGAATAGGGATTGTGATAGGCATGGAACTTTCTAGGAGGGACTATAGTGTAGATTCTAATAAACTTAGGTTAGTTTCTTGCATAACAAGTCAGAAATAGTGGGGTAAACACTGAAATTAGAATAGGGACTAAGGGGGGTAAAGAAAATCTGAAAATTGGACTTAGTTCACCTATAAATAGGCAGTCATTTTGCCTTGAGAAGGAAGTTTTGGAAGTTGAAGAAAGAGGAGGGGGTCTGAAAGTTTAAGAGGGGAAAGGGAAAGCATTCAGGAGAAGGAGGAATCAGAACTGAAAACCAGAAAAAAAAAAAACAACACAACAAAAAATACAAAAAAATACCTACTCTTCCATCGGAAATCTTTGGGGTGTTCATTCTGTGATAAATCATGAACAATTATGTACTCTATTTGAATTGCTAAACTGAATCTGGGTAGTCAATCTGGTGTTTGCAATTGTTGATGTCTTGGATCATTGCTGGAATTTCAATCCCATTCATGAGCTTGCTGTGTGGATTGCATTAATACTGCCTTTCAATTTCTCCTGGGCTGCTGTTGCAAATTGTCACTGCTACTGATTTTCTCCTTTTCTTATTTGCAATTACCAGGTACACATTTGAATCTGCCCTGCTATAATACTGAGCTTGAAAATGGAATGCAAATATTCACTTGTTTTGCTACCTGGACTGTGGTGTATTGTTAGGCACTAGACTTAATTTCATAGCACATTGTCACTTCAATTTTGTTCATGTATAAGCCCTGGACTGTATAAGCAAACTGTTTAGCTAAATGGTTTGGGACTGTTTGAATATGTGGACAGTCGAACTAGCTCATTGCTCTCTTATGGGCATGTGAATTCTGCAATGTTAGTTTTAGTTTGGTTTAGGTTATGCTGCTAGCGTAATGTAGCTTGAATTCGAAATTAGGCATGNCAGGCCATGAATTGGGCCTAATACGACACAACTGTACAGTGGCAGGCCCAATATCTTCATGTTTTCTTTTAAAATTAAAATCTCTTCGTTGAGGCCCTGGGGCTTGACCTCGGAAGCCAGGTCTCATTGAATGCCAAGCTGGGCCTGTTTAAGGCCCATATTTGAAATAATAATATGAATAGTTCTGAACATGGGATTGAACAGCACTTTGGGCTAATTACCGAAGCCCAGCACACTGAAAGCCTCGCCGGCCTATCGAAGTTGCTTTTAAATTTAAGGATACTTGAATGGGATTAACAGTTTGGGCCTCCTGAGTAGCACATTCAAATTAAGAGGTTCTTCTTCTTGTTTAAGTGTGACTTGAGCTTGAGGCCCGAATTATGTGAATGTTAGTTTGTCACAATTAATCAACTAAGCCCCTTAGGTACAAAAGAGATGGAAATTGAATACGTTTAGCTTAGCCTTTAAATAAACACGAGATGAGCCTCGCAAAAAATAAAATCCCAAAACGCATGGCCTTCATTTTAATTATTTTTAACTCTTTTGGAATTTCGAAGCGTGCCATTTAGTGGATTTCCATGGCCCTCGCAAAGTTAACAACGCGTAGTTGCTTTAGGCGCGTTATTTTAATAATTTTACCTTCCTGAATACGGGTGCACATTTATGTGACCCAAATCCCAAATCTCAACGAAGTCGAAGTGTGTTAATAATCACGGGTGCACTGGTGCGACGTGGTTCAAGACGCATTTTTCACGACGTTGCAATTCTCTTAAAATAACAATGACAGTGGTCCAAAGTTAAAACACATAGGTCAAAACATGTACTAAAATCAAATATGTAGCCAAATCCGACAGTTGAGCGACCGTGCTAGAACCACGGAACTCGGGAATGCCTAACACCTTCTCCCGGGTTAACAGAATTCCTTACTCGGATTTCTGGTTCGCTGACTATTAACAGAGTCATAATTTCTTCGATTCGGGATTCAACCGGTGACTTGGGACACCATAAAACTCCCAGGTGGCGACTCTGAATTCTCTAAAAAATAACAAATCCCGCTTCGATTGTCACTTCAAGTTGGAAATAACTCCCTTTACTACGCCTTTGCGGGTGTAGTAAACCTAAAAGGAGGTGTGACACCCCCTAATAGTACTTAAAAAAAATAAACCAAAGTTACAGGAGTAGACCTAATTAAGCTAGAGAAACATAATGGAAGTGCATGAAATAAACTACTCTATATTTACAATGAAAATGACTTAGTTTTCTATAAGGCAGCAGCAGGTCCGTTGTCAGCAGCAGTGTCTTTGGCATCACGGTCTGCGCGCGCGGCGCTGTTGGCTTCTGCCTGCGGCATGGCGCGCGCGAGGGATATCGGTGGGGCGACAGAGGCACCTGCGCGCTTGTCACTTGGCGCGGCCAAGACCACGGGGCCGTCCGTGGCGCTAGGCATTGGGAGGTTCGCTAGGACGCCACGGGGCGCGCCCAAGGGGTCATGGGGCATGGCTGGAAAGCCGCCCATGACAGGTGTATCGATCACCACCCTGGAATACTTGTCTCTACTGAATACAGAACAATCAACTCGTTACTTGATAATTTAGTTATTATTTAGAATCGTAGTATCATATAATCATATTATCGGACTTTGATTTTAGCTGGACTGAATAACAATTTTAGCGATTTAGTGAGTAGTTTACACAAGTCTCTGTGGGTTCGACACTCAACTTATCATTATATTATTTGTCGACCGCGTATACTTGCGTGTGCGTTTGGGAGCAACAATAGTCCACCAAATTTTTCATTTGCCCCTGTCACTTCATTAAAGTCTCCCGTGACTAGCCAGGGGCCCTTAAAGGAATTTGCTACTATTTTTAGGTTATTCCACATAATATTTTTTTCCTCTAATAAACATCTAGCATAAATAACTGATAAAAGCCATTGGTGTGGAGAATCTTTTACCTTTACCATGGCGTGGATTTCCTGATCAGTGCTAGCAACTTGATCCACTGTTACCTCTGCTTCATTCCACATCATAACCATTCCTCCCGAGTTGCCTTGAGCTGCGACTTGGGTCATTTTTGTGAACCCAAAGTCCTCAACAATAGCTTGGTGGTCCGCTAACTTTGTTTCCAATAAGGCTACCAGAAAAGGTCTGTTGTAATCTAATATTGATCAAAAATCCTCTTGAATTCATCATTACCCGCTCCCCTGCAATTCCAGATTATGCACTCATTGATCTATTTAGGGTTTGGGATGTCTCCACCTGTGCCTGCCGTGTAAGGAATACTGGTAGTTTAGCAATTAGAACCCACACAATAATTTAAAAAAAAAAACAGTTTTATGTTTCTCTAAGCCAATTATAGCTACTTATACGATATTCAAAATACGCCTACATGCAAGATATTTAATTAAGTCTTTTTATTCTCATAAATAAAATAAATCAAATAGTATGACATGGAAAATTCTGACTTTGATAATTGAGAAATTCTTTCAAAATTAATTAAAGAAGTAGGATTATGACTGTACTTACTACTCACATGAATAATTGATGTTTTTACCTCCTATAGCAAAGGTTAACACCTTATTTATTTTAAATAAATACCATTTAAAAAATTATATTCAATAGATACCTTTTAATGTTTATAGCAAAATATTTAATTTTGATTACCTCCTAGCCCTAAGCCACTAAATACGCTAATTACTTACGATATTTTCTCTCTCTCTACTTTGATGCATCCCATTCTCTTCCCCCCATCCCATTAAAATTTTTGATTCTCTTCATCTTCTCTGTCTAGTTCGCTTGCGATTTCTCCTCCGTCAATACCCTCCATTGTAGTAGGAGAATTGTTAGCAAGAAGTCGATATCCTCCATTAATTGATTCCTTCTCTACTATGGATCAAGAAGTTGTCTCCTCCTAAACTCGTTCCTCACTGCTCTATAAGCTGGCTCCACTAGCCTCGTGAATACCGTCCCTGCCAATTGAAAAAATTGAGATATGGATGTTGTAGGATGATTTTCTGTTAATATATGTCAATGTATTTTCATGTATTTCATTGTATTCATTGTCTTTTTTTCACTGTAATTCAATGTATCTCGTTGTATTCCATGTATTTCAATGTATTCACTATCTTTTTTTCTCATTGTATTTCAATGTATCCCGCTGTATTCCATGTATTTCATTGTATTCACTTTCTCGCTATATGCCAAGAATGTATTCATAAGTTTTTTTTAATTAATTTAATTTATGTATTCAGATGTATTACATAATTTCTCTGAAGATTGCTATGTTTTTGGGGTATTTTTCGGTTGAGAATCTTTTTTATAACTAAAAATACAAAATTTGTGTGTTATAATTGAGTTTGTTGAGTTATATTACGAGTCTATTATGTTAATTGATTCACTTTCCCTTTTAAAAACAGTGTAATCCCCTATTTCACGCCGTGAATACAGTCGAATACAATAATCTGTCCAACTGTAATCCCATGTTTCACTCCATGAATACAATCGAATACAACAACTGATTAGCTGGGCTTCCCTGATTCACGCCTATTTTTGCTACTGTATTCATGAATACAATAGCTTAAATACATCAAATACATCTTATAACCACATAAAAGGTATCTGCAATCCGTAATATAGCAAATGATATCTATAGATGGCTAATTGCTACTAAAAAATAGTGCTTTATGAAAATTACACTTTTTAATATTATTTTATTTTAATTAGATAAGGGAATCTCGAAATGGGGCCAACATAATAATTAACTAAAAAGCCCACATCCAATGCTGAAAAGGCCTGAAACCCAACCATTCAACGCATTGCACGTCGTTTATGGGCCCATAGAATGACTCTTAAAAAGGATGTTTTCCGTACAGAATAGTCAATTTTCTAAATTTCAATTTAATAAAAACTTACTTGAATAGAATATTTACACTAGGTATACCCTTAAGGCTGCTAATGATTTTGCACCAAACTCAGTAATTTAAAGTAGTTATTAAAGTAAGAATAATATCACTAAAGCAGAGGTGGAGCTAGTTTATTAGATACTGACTCGGCCGAACTCAGTCACTTTTGCTTAAACACAATATTTGTATTACGTAATTCATTAAATATTTAATTGTGAACCAAGTAAATAAGACGAGCTATGAGTTTCATGGCAAATTCAAAACCCATTAAATTCAAATCTTAGCTCCGTCTCTGCACTTAACCATCGCTGAATAGAAGAATGTGTATACAAGTAATACATGGTTTGCATTGATTGGTTTGACATTAACAATTGATTACCTCAAAAAATGTGAGTAATAATTAAAGATGATTTGTGGTTTTAAAGATATGTGATTTATTCCAATACTAGTGAATATACAAGTAATATTAGGTTTAAGTAAGAAGAATTGATGAACCAAACCGGTGTTGTTAGAGCAGCGGGGACCTCGAGCTCGATTATCTCGGGACCCTCGAGGTGAGTTAAGAGCAAATAAAGTATGAACAATAGAGTAAAAATAATAAAGCTGAAGAACAATTGTGGAGCACAGTAAACGAGAAAAGCAGAGTAGAATGTTCTATTGCAGTGAATGAGATAATTGTTACAAATGATTGGGGTCCCCTTTATATAGGAGAGGAAAACCCTAATATGGTACACTCCTAATTATGGTAAAGAATTTTATTGGTACAGCTGTATAACAACCTAGTACGGACTCGTACTATTTCATACAAATCTTATCCCATAATTTATGCCCTGATCCACGTGTCCTTGAGAAATTTCCGCTCTTTCTTGAGTGTCATCGAAATTGTACTGCCCTCGAGGTAGATCATGACGGGTCTCCGATTTTCTCCCTCGAGGTGTGCGTTTTCTAGTCAGATCTAGTCTTTACTTCGTGTTGCCTGAGCTCGAGCCCGGGGTACCATTACGTCCTCGAAATCGAGCTCTCCGATTTCGACCGTATACAGATGGTCCCCGCGTTTCTTAGAATGAAATGATATGAAACAATTTGAATTCCCGAAGTCCTTTATGATGGAATCACTCTTATGACGCAAGCGTTGAAATGACCGAAGCGTCCCATCGGTTCTTTTCCTCAAAAGCATTAAATGTACGTCAGAGCCGGTCAGCCATCAATATTAATGAACCGTCGCCGCCTTCCTCTATATATACTTGTTTTCTCTTCTCATTAAGAAATTTTCCGCTTTGCAACACCTATTTTCCTTTATACGTTTCCTTTTCACCACCGATTCCTCCGCTGTATTAGCTCAAAACATCGCCGGTTTATTCATTTCTTCCTTCTTTTTCTAAAGAACCGATGGCATAAACTTCCAAGTCCGTTCCTCAGAAAGAAGGAACCTCCACTTCTATTTTCTGTCCGACCGGTGGTAAACCGCCTGCGCTTCATGAGATCATACTGAACAATTTTACTTTGAAGAAAGACTTTATAGTCGAGAACCCTCCCGACGTCCCCGGCCGTCGAGAGTATGCATCAAGATACATAAGGTCCATTGAGATAAAACACCTCGATTCTGTGAGGAGAGAGTGTAAATGGGAAGAGAAGGTTGTTCTGCAAATACCTTCTCGTAAGGAGGACATCACAACTTACGTAGAGGGGTTCCTGAGTGCGTATACATACCCCTTTACGTTGGGTGCCCTCGACCCGCTCGTGCTTGAATTCTGCCAAAGATATCAAGTCACCCTGGGCAAGATTCATCCGTCCTTTTGGCGGATCGTAATAATGATGAGGTTCTTCGTCGAAAAAGCCGGGCTCGAGTTCACCCTCAGCCACTTCATCCGATTATATCGACCTCAACATTTCCGAGGTTTAATCAAACTCCTATGCCGATCAACCAAGTCCTTCTTCGCCAGTAACGATGAAGATAAGGATCGAGGTTGGATGAGCCGGTTCATACGGGTGAGGACCATCGATGTTATTCCCAAGGAGATCCTGCCATTCCCCGAGAAATGGAACTTCGAATAATTATTCCTTTCTCTTTTTCCCAGCGGTCCCGTGGATGCCTAATGCGGTCCTCGACCTCGAGGACTGGGTTCGCAAACTAGCTACTACTTCATCATACGACAAACGCAAGTGGCCGGACTTGTCGAAGGGCAAGTGGGAAGCGAAATACCATGGTACGCGTTCACAATGTTTCTTTCCTTATTAAGAATGTCTTCCTTCATGTGACCTGATTCCTCTATCGCAGGTATTGGTGAGTTCTTCGAGATGAGTCCGCCCCCTCCCGGGGAGGAAGTAGGATCTTCGGCTCCAAAGCCAAAGAAGGATAATAAGAGAAAAAGATTTTCGAAGAGCGAGGACCCTCAAAGCCAAGCATCCCGCTCGGAGGCGCAAGAAAAGCATCGTCATCAATGTGGATATTGACTCGGTCTACCAGTCCATGGACGATGATAGTGACGAGATGGAGGGTTCGATGTTGGTGACTCGAACCAGGAAATCTTCCGAGGCTATCAAGCCTACTGAGATCGGAGCCCCTAGCCTCGAGGAAGGAACATTAAAAGAAAAGGGGGATGAAGGCCCTGCATCACCTGACGTGGTAACTGCTTCCCAAACTTCTAAAAATACTCCAAAGGGAGCGAGCTTCGAAGCTCCTTTGCCTGAACAGAGCGCCTCGGGTGATCTCCCCGAGGCCATGACAGCAGATCATTCCTCGTCATTTCCGGCCTTCTCCGAGAATGCCATTAGGGATGATTTGAACTTGAAGATGTCCAAGCTAGGCGGAGTCCCGAGTGAAAATGACCCCTTCCAGGGTTGCTTTGTTGGGGTCGATGAGGCCGACCCAGCAGATGCGAGCTCAATCTTCGAGGAGGCTCAACGTCTTTGCTCAATTGTAAGTTTTTAGTGGTACTGCAATTTCTCCAATGCCATACTTTTCTTCTTTTATCTAATCGATCATTCCTTTCCTTTCTGCAGGCCTTTGACAAATTGAAGACCGAATTGCATCATTTTGAAGCCGAGTTGCGTAGAGCTTCGAATGAGGAGAAAACCCTTAAGCTTCTCCTTGACAAAAAAGAGGAAGAACTGAAGCATCTTCGATCGGAGTTGACCAAAGCTAGTGAATACGAGAGTGAGTTAGAAAAGAAGGTAACCTCTGTTATGAAAAAATACGGGCTACCTTTCCCGTCTTGGAAGGCTAATACTTTAATGTCTCAGCTGCAACAAAAGCTAGATATGATTGGGCAGCTCCGGGGTGAGGTAGATCAAGTTCGAGCCGAGTGCAATGGATGGAAGGCGAAGATGGACACCCTCGTTGTGGCTGAAAATGATGCACTGGCAAAGGTATCAGCCCTCGATGTTCAACTTCGGAATGCTCAAGGGAGAAAATTGGTTCAGGCTGGCAGAATAGCCGAGCTCGAGGCTGATCTTGCGAAGGCCAAGGCCGAAGTTGTGGAAGTCCGGGCCGAAGCCAGAAAAATACAAGCCAAGGTTTATAGGACGGTGGCCATCTATTTGAAAGATGCTACTTATGCTCAGATGGAGTTGAGGAGGGCTTCCAACCGAGAGAAAAGAAGCAATGACTATGCCCGACGCCGATCCCGGAGGGAGACCCTTGAAGAGGTCCATGCTAAGGGCTTCGATCATTCCGAGGAGATAAAGCAAGCTAAGGCAAATGAGGTTGATGCCAAATTTGTCCTTTCCTCCGACGATGATGATGACGTCGAAGATGATGATGATGATGAGGTTGCCGAAGAAGCTACCCCCGGGGAAGAGGGTGGTCCAGGGGGAGTGACAGGTCCGGGGGGGAATGCCCATCTGGTGTAGGTAGAATTTTTTCTTTCTTTTTGTAATTTTTTGCTTTGTAGGACTCCTGTGTAATATTTTTTTGTATATATAAAAAGGAAAGGAGTTTCCTTGATCGTTTGCCATCAATTTTTCTTCAAAGTTTGCTTGATTTTTGATGTTATAATCTCTGAGTGTTGATTCAAATTCGGGGTAGAGTAGACCCTCAANCTTTAGGCTTCGTTTTAGGTTCGGCCCTTAGGCTCTTTGAGTTCGGCCCTTAGGCTCGTTAGGTAGGCCAAATCGGCCTCTAAAATGGCTATAAATGTTTTCCTCTTTCTGGCTAAAGACTTAGTGAAAATTTTGGTATGCCTTAGCATGTATTTTTTGTATTCATATTCGTTTGATTTTTCGAAGGTTCGATTGATTGGAACCTCGTTGTAATTTGATATGCAACGTTAAATGAATACCTCTTGAGGTTTTTTCGAAGGTTGATGTTATCGAAGCCTTCACATTATTCGAGGGCTGATTATATCGAAGCCCCTTATAATTTGCTTTTGCCGAGGGTAGCCTGATTTAACCGGTTTTTTCGAAATATATGAAGGCCTTTTAGTTTTATTGCGGAAGTCGGACGTCTCCGAGCCGCATTATTTCGGCCGTAGCCTTTTCATATGACTGTAGTCTTTCATATGGCCGTAGCCTTTAGTCCCCGAGTATGATGGCTTTGGCCTTAATATCGAGGGGATGCCTCTTTGAGGTGTTGTGGGCTCGAATGTGCCTCTTTGAGGTCTTATAAGTTCGAGTGTGCCTCTTTGAGGTCTTATAAGTTCGAGTGTTCGATGACTCAATGTGTCGATTATCGATGACAGTCCCCGAGTATTCGGGTGCATTCGGGGTTTTGGCCCTTGAGTCGTTAAATGTGAAATTAGTAGACTTCTTTGAGGCACAAAGTGTTTTGATATAATAAGAATGCTTCTTCAAATAATTGATACATGTGTACATGTTTTGTCGCTGGGGGATCGACTATTCTACATGGACACGGTTCATTTGACCGTTTGGCCCATTACAACATTCCCCTATCGAGGCCCTCCTTGGCATGAATTGCTTTCTTTGAGAATGTGTCCTCCGAGGGTGATGCCCCCCAGTGTTCAAGGAGGTTGATTGAAAAGAAGCCTTGAATACTTGTTGAATATTCTAGGTAGCATATAGGTGTTGCCTCGTTAAAAACCTTGCCGATAAAACCCATATGGGATAAAACTCGATCTAAGGAAAAAAGAGTGCAACGCATGCTTTAAAACCCAAGGTCTTTGAGCTGAAAGGTTCCTCGATGTTCCCAATCGAATATCTGCAAAGAGTTAGTTTTGAATACAAATGGAAAAGGAGAGAAGGTCATACCTAAGCAGTAATAGCGTTTGAGCAGTGATACATACCAATTGTTTGGTAGTTGCTCGCCTTCCATTGTACTAAGTTTGTAGGATCCTTTCCCTACGACTCCGAGGACATGGTACGGTCCTTCCCAATTGGGGCCTAGTTTCCCTTCGTTTGGGTCTCGATTGTTGAGAGTGACTTTCCTTAGGACTAAGTCCCCGACTCCTAAATATCGAAGGTTCGTCCTTCTGTTGTAATACCTTTTGATCCTTTGTTTTTGCGCATCCATTCGAATTAATGCAGCCTCACGCTTTTCATCTAGTAGTTCGAGAGAAGTGTTCATAGCTTCGTGATTTGAGTCCTCGGTGGCATGCTAAAACCTGACGCTAGGTTCCCCGACTTCGACTGGGATCAATGCTTCGGACCCGTATACTAAAGAAAATGGGGTCTCCCCCGTGCTCGACTTTGACGTCGTTCGGTATGCTTAGAGCACCTCGGGCAATATTTCTCTCCATTTCCCCTTTGCATCATCTAACCTTTTTTTTAAGTTTCGAATGATGGTTTTGTTTGTGGACTCGGCCTGACCATTTTCACTTGGGTGGTAAGGCGCTGATAGAATCCTTTTGATTTTATGGTCCTCGAGGAATTTGGTCACTTTGCTGCGGATGAATTGTTTTCCATTGTCACATACTATTTCGGCAGGTATCCCGAACCGACATATGATGTGGTCCCATATGAAGTCGATGACTTCTTTTTCTCTTATCTTCTCGAAGGTCTGCGCTTCTACCCATTTTGAGAAGTAGTCAGTCATAAGAAAATAAATTTAGCTTTACCTGGCACCGTTGGTAGGGGGCCAACGATGTCCATCCCCCATTCATGGCCACGGGATAAGACCGAATGGAGTTGTTTACCGGGTTGATGGATCATCGGTGCAAATCTTTGGCATTTATCACATCTTCGAACGAACTCCTTGGTATCCTTTTCCATGCTATCCCAATAATACCCCGCTCTGATCACCTTGCATACCAAAGAGTCTGCACCAGAATGGTTCCCACAAGTGCCCTCGTGGATTTCTCGTAATACATAATCGGTGTCCCCGGGTCCCAAGCACACTGCCAGTGGTCTATCGAAGGTTCTTCTATACAACGTTCCATTTTCATCGAGTGAGAATCGAGCTGCTTTGGCTCGAAGTGTTCTCGACTCTTTTGGGTTTGTGGGGAGCTTCCCATGCTTCAAGTAGTCAATGTACTTATTCCTCCAATCCCACGTTAAACTTGTTGAATTAATTTCTGCATGGCCTTCTTCGACCACCGACCTCGATAGTTGGACGACAGTCCCCGCGACGATATCATTTTCTTCAATCGATGACCCCAAGTTTGCAAGTGCATCGGCCTCGCTATTATGTTCTTGAGGTACATGGTCAAGTGTCCATTCTTTGAAGAGGTGCAATGTCACTTGAAGTTTGTCCAAGTACCTCTGCATTCGATCGTCTCGAACCTCGAAGCTCCCGTTTACTTGATTTACCACCAAAAGGGAGTCACACTTTGCCTCGATGACCTCTGCTCCAAGGCCCTTGGCTAGTTCGAGACCTGCAATTATGGCCTCATACTCGGCCTCATTGTTAGTCAATTTAGAAGTTTTGATAGATTTCCTAATGACACTGCCCGTAGGCGGTTTTAAAATGATGCCGAGCTCGGATCCTTTCACATTCGAGGCACCGTTTGTGAAGAGGGTCCATACCCCCGATGACGTACCCGTTTTTAGCAAGAGTTCTTTTTCTACTTTGGGTACGAGGGTATGCGCGAAATAGGCCACGAAAGCTTCCAAAATTTGAGACTTGATAGTCATTCGAGGCTGATATTCGATATCATACCCTCCAAGTTCGATGGCCCATTTGGCCAATCTGCCCGATAATTCGGGCTTATGCAAGACACTTCGAAGCGGATACGTAGTCAATACACATATAGGATGGCATTGAAAATATGGTTATAATTTCCTAGATGCGCTTATTAATGCAAGAGCTAACTTTTCCAAAATGTGGATACCTAGTTTCAGCATCTCCTAGGGTCTGACTCATATAATAGACAGGAAATTGTGTACCTTGCTCTTCTCGAACCAACACGCCACTTACCGCCACCGCAGAAACGGCTAAATACAAGTAGAGTGTTTCATCCTCCTTCGGAGTATGGAGCAGGGGTGGGCTCGAGAGATACCGTTTCAATTCTTCCAAGGCTTGTCGGCACTCCGGAGTCCATGCAAAGTTGTTCTTCTTCTTGAGTAGGAAAAAAAATGATGGCTCTGATCTGATGACCTCGAGATAAATCGTCCTAGGGTAGCTATCCGTCCGGTCAGCCGTTGTACGGCTTTCACATTGTTCACTACGGTAATTTCCTCGATGGCTTTGATTTTATCGGAGTTGATCTCGATACCCCTGTTCGGCACCATGAAGCCCAAGAACTTGCCCGAGCCGACTCCAAAAGCGCATTTCTCGGGGTTGAGCTTCATGTTGTACTTTCTTAGGATATAGAACGTCACCTGCAAATGGGTCAAATGGTCCTCTGCGCGCAAGGACTTAACTAGCACGTCATCAATATAAACTTCCATGGATTTTCTATTTGATGTTCGAACATCTTATTAACTAGGCGTTGATATGTGGCTCTTGCATTTTTTTGCCCGAAGGGCATTACATTATAACAATACGTACCATACTGCGTGATGAACGAAGTCTTTTCCTGGTCCTCCAGGTTCATTTGAATTTGGTTGTACCCAGAGTAGGCATCGAAAAAAGTACGAATCTCGTGGCCGGCCGTAGCATCGATCAAACGATTGATGTCGAGAAATGGGAAAGAATCTTTAGGGAATGCTTTGTTCAAATCTTTGTAGTCTATACACATTCTAAGTTTATTCCCCTTTTTAGGGACTACCACTACGTTAGCTAGCCATTCGGGATATTTACTTCCCTAATGGATCCTATCTTGAGAAGTTTGGTTACCTCTTATTTGATGAATGCATGCTTTACCTTGGACTGAGGTCTCCTCTTTTGCTTCACCGGTTTAAATCTGGGATCGACACTTAGTCGATGGGTAATTATCTCCCGTGGGATCCCTTTCGTTCCGGAAGATGCTCGATCAATACGTCCTGCTCGAGTTCTTCGACCGTGGACTTTGTTGCATCCGATTCCTCGGGGGAAGTGAAGGCTCGGGGGATGAGGGAATCTTTTTCTTCTTCCTCGACCACCTGTTCATCAATCACTTGTCCCTCGGGCTCAATCGAGGGTACGGGCTGTGATTGCTATTTGGCTGCCTGTTTGTCCTTTGACTTTTCCGATGTGGATGGTGTCGATACCGGTGCTAAGTCATGTACTGCAAACGTCGCCTTAGCTGCATGTTGCTCTCCATATACTATTTTCACGCATCCTTTGTTGGGAACTTGATCATTTGATGAAGGGTCGATGGCACCGCCCTCATGCTATGGATCCACGGCCTTCCAAGTAAAGCACTATGCCTCATGTCACCTTCGATGACATGAAATTTGGTGTCTTGTATGGTTCCGGCCACGTTGATGGGAGGATGATTTCTCCCTTTGTAGTTTCATTTGCCATGTTAAAGCCATTAAAGACTCGAGATGCTGATATGATTTGACCGAGCAAATCGAGCTACTCCACGACCCTTGACCTGATTATATTTGCCGAACTACCTAGATCCACGAGAACACGTTTAACTTGAACTTTATTTAAAAGGATAGAAATTACCAGTGCATCGTTGTGAGGCTGAAATAATGCCTCGATGTCTTCCTCGCTAAATATGAGGGTGTCCTCGGGCAGGTAGTCCCGAGTCCGTTTCTCCCTTGTGATGGATACTTTGGTACGTTTGAATATCGGTCCATGTGGGACGTCGACTCCACCGATGATCATATGAATGACATGTTGAGGTTCTTCAAGTTCATTCTTCCTGTTTGCATCTCTTTCTCGGAAATGGTTCTTGGCTCGGTCGCTGAGAAATTCACGAAGATTCCCTTCATTGAACAAATTGGCTACCTCCTCTCTAAGCTGCCTTCAATCCTCGATCTTATGCCCATGAGTACCATGATACTTGCACATCAAGTTGGGGTTCCTCTAAGAAGGATCGGTCTGTATAGGCTTGGCCCATTTAGTATCTCAAATTTTGCCAGTGGCTGAGACGATACCCGAGGCATTGATGCTGAAGTTGTAGTCCGATAATCGGGGTGCCTCCGCCGGTTCTAAGTGCCTATCAAACCCGGTTTTGCTCATGAGTCCCCGAGAACTTTGACCTCGATCTGCTCTTTGTTTATTCCGAGGTATGTTACGCCTTGAAATGTTCCTTCGATCCTCGACGTACGACTGATATCTTTCCTTATTCGAACTTGACCCCCTGTCTGCATTTCCTGACTCCATTGCTAGTGACCTGCTTGGATAAACTGAGCCCGAGGGGGCTCCCCAACTGATCATCCTCGACCCGAATTTTTGATTGGTACCTGTTATGCACGTCCACTCGAGTCACAGCGGGATAATCAATCAAGTTCTGCTTCAGCTGCTTTGAGCTATCAAACTTTGTTCATTTAGCCCCTGAGTGAAGGCTTGTACGTCCTAGTCATCGGAGACCGGTGGTAACTCCATTCGTTTTGACTGGAAGAGGGAGACAAATTCCCTCAGCATCTCGTTCTCCCTTTGCTTTATTTTGAATACATCAGACTTCCTTATTGTGACTTTTATGGCACCGGCATGTGCCTTTACAAATAAGTCTGCCAACATGGCAAACGAATCAATAGAGTTCGGGGGTAAGTTATGGTCCCAAATCATGGAACCCTTAGACAGGGTTTCTCCAAACGTTTTTAGCAAAACGGACTCAATCTCATCGTCTTCCAAATCATTTCCTTTTATGCCACAAGTATATGTGATGATGTGCTCGTTGGGATCAGTGGTCTCGTTGTATTTTGGTATGTCTGGCATCCAAAACTTCTTCGGATGGGATTCGGAGCCGCACTCTGGGGGAATGGTTTTTGCACGAACTTCTTCGAGTCCAGTCCTTTCAAAATCGGAGATGCTCCCGATATTTGGTCGACCCTCGAGTTTATGTTTCCACCTTTTTGTCGTTGTCCTCAATCCTTTTTTTCTCCTGACTCAATCCTCTTCGTGAGTTCCTCGAGCTTTCTCATGATGGTGGGGTCAGTTCCTGAGCCGTTGTTGCTTGATCTCTCCGTGGTTGGCTCAACACGATGAGCGGTTTCTGGCCCAGCCACGCTCAGAGTCTTTTGCTGACTCTGTAACTGGGCGATAGCAACTTGTTGTGCTGGCAACATCTCAAAAATCACTTGTAGACTAACTTCTCTTTCTCCTTGAGCCTGTGTCCTTTCAGCGTCAGGTTGATCCCATCCGCGTACACTTCCTTCGACATCAGCATCCAAATCGACGTTCGACAATGTGTGAGCCAACATCGACGGGGTTTGGCGCTGGTGCTACCCCAAGGTTTAGCGGTGGCACACCGGTCCCTGCAGCTGTTGCATTGTTTTCTCCATGGGATACGAGACCGTCATTTCCATGCACGGGTGCATTTGCTAGCTAGACATATCTTAGCCTGAAATCAAAGAATCTTTGACAAGAAAAAGTGTGAAGAATAACGTGTGTTATCATAAAACTAGCACTAAAATAATCACTATTATCTTTAGCCCCACGGTGGGCGCCAAGCTATTTACCTCGAAAAGTGAGTAACAATTAAAGATGATTTGTGGTTTTAAAGATATGTGATTTATTTCAATACTAGTGAATATATAAGTAATATTAGGTTTAAGTAAGAAGAATTGATGAACCAAACTGGTGTTGTTAGAGCAGCGGGGACCTCGAACTCGATTATCTCGTGAGCCTCGAGGTGAGTTAAGAGCAAAAAAAGTATGAACAATAGAGTAAAAACAATAAAGCTGAAGAACAATTGTGGAGCACAGTAAACGAGAAAAATAGAGTAGAATGTTCTCTTGCAGTAAATGAGATGATCGTTACAAATGATTGGGGTCCCCTTTATATAGGAGGAGAAAACCCTAATATGGTACATTCCTAATTATGGTAAAGAATTCTATTGGTACAGCTGTATAACAACCTAGTACGGACTCGTACTATTTCGTACAAATCTTATCCCATAATTTATGCCCTGATCCATGTGTCCTTAAGAAATTTCCGCTCTTTCTTGAGTGTCATCAAAATTGTACTGCCCTCCAGGTAGATCATGACGGGTATCCGATTTGCTCCCTCGAGGTATGCGTTTTCCAGTCAGATCTGATTTTTACTTCGTGCTGCCCGAGCTCGAGCCCGAGGTACCGTTAAATCCTCGAAATCGAGTTCTCCGATTTCGACCGTATACAACAACAAATGCAAGTTTATTTACCCTAACGGGCTTTTACTTTATCAGTTTGAAAATACTTCTAGTTTTTATTTTGCACTATTCATTTTTAGATAAATTCTCACTATTGAGTAGTAAAACATGACTGTTTCCAAATGTTGAATATTGTGTAGAAAATTCTTATTGTTGGATTGTTTCGTTAAATAATAATTCAATAGAGTCGTGAAATTCGACCAAACCCTAATAGAAGAGATGAAATAAATGAATTAGCTTGTAGATGCATAATTTGATTAGTACAGAAAGATGGACAAAGTCAAAAGGGTGACAATTCAACTTAAAGCATACCAAATTAAAGAGGTTGGCTAATAATGTAATACAAAAAAGACTTTCGCACTATCAAGTGTTGTGGACACATAGGATGAATAAGATTCCTCCACCTTAATCAAAAAATTCAGATTCAACCACTAAAAATAAAAGATATCTTGGCACGAAATATTTTTCCCTTTAATGAATCTTATGCAACGCAAAAACTGACTTAGTAATGTGAATGCTAAATATCGAGTGAGAAATAATATATAAAAAAAAAAAAAAAACAAGAAGATTTCTTGCCCCCACAAAAGTCTAATGGTAATTGAAGATGGGATCTTAATGTATGGTTTTCTACTTGACATCACACAAATATCAGTAATCTAATAGGACCTGCGCCCCCATTTGAATATGGAGTCTTTATTGCTAAATAATAATTGACTTTTCATTTAAACCAATAGATATTTATAAGGACAACGGTGATTACCGTTTTTTTTTTTCGAACTCTCCCGATACACCTGGATTGTTATTAGGGATATTTTTACTTTTAGTATGCGAGAAATTATATATATTCGATAGTCGAAAATATGTAT
>NC_031989.1:1044475-1044670 GCF_001879085.1 Nicotiana attenuata
ATATCGGCTTAAAAGCGGTTGCACAGTGTTATTTTTTTCTAAATATTCTACGGTAAAAAAAAGATCTGATAGGTAACGGTTGGCAAACAAAAATAAAATTAAGAGGTACTCCCTTCGGTCCATTTCAATTGAATTTTTGGCCTTTTTTTGAGGTTCATAATATTTAATTTTTTCAGATATCAAGAAAGAATTAAC
>NC_031989.1:1044690-1081744 GCF_001879085.1 Nicotiana attenuata
TCAAGAAAGAATTAACTTATTTTTTTAAAAGTTGCTTTTGGAGTAAGGGTATAGGGGTATTTGTTATATTTCCAATAAACAAATTAAGGTTACTATGGTCAATTTTATTGCTAATTAAAGCTAAAAGGTAGATTTTTTAATATGTAAAAACAACCAAAAAAATCAATTATAATAGAGCGGAGGGAGTAATAACAAGGGCTTTTTTCACTTTTAATCCGCGCCAGCACCTACTTACATTCTGTAGCAAAAAAAGTGTATAAAATTTATGTATATAATATACAAAATCCATATTTATACAAATATATATATATATTTTCGACTATCATTTTGAATCCGGCTATACAATGTCATTTTCTTTATTAATTACTAGTGAGTCAGTCAGTAAAGTTTGTCACGACCCAAAATTTGAAGGTAGTGACAAACAGCAATACCACTCTACCACCTATTATTTCTGACTATTTTGGGTAAGAAAAACACAAATAAAATGAATGAAAATGGCCATGGATTTTTTTTCAAAATTAACCATAAATGGAAATCTTCCTACCTTCAGTTCCTTTCAATCAACTCATTTATTTGTCTTTTTTCTAATTCCAACTATGTCAAAGAGAGCGTGTGAAGACTTAGTCATTGGAACAGTTTTAGATGAGAACACACTATTCTATTGATTAAGACTTTACCTAACAAAATGCCATGACTATGGTATTATAATTATTAGAACAATAAATAATATATAAGACATTTAGACTAAGGTCATTTTCAGACAGTTGCTATTGAGCTTTGACCCTAGCAAACAGCCAATTAAATATTAAATCCAAGTTGATAACACTTTATATATTAAAAGTTCTGTTGAATACAGATTTTTAGATGTCAAGTGCTAAATACAATTACTTTTTTTTGTCCTGTTGAGTGATTTTTCCACTTCCTGTTGCACCTTTTATAATTATTAAATTTCCTTTTTCTGACTTCAGACTTTGAATTCAAATTCAAAAACTTAAAATTTAAATAAAAGGGTTAATTATATGCCAATTGGTAGTTGCAAAGATAAAGTATTATATAGTGTCATAGTTTTTCTGTTGTAATCTGCTGATTAAGCAATCATTAAGATTTATTAAATTTGATTATTGCTCACTTAAGAAGTGATGTAATTAGTACAGCCATGTCCTGTTCATATTACTGCATCAAATAGTCAACAGAATATTAATAAATAATAACTCAATCACATGGTTACCATTTAACTAATTACTAGGATTAATTGAGTTTAATATGAAACCTAATTATATTATTTTTCGACGTGTCATTGAAGTTGTTTTCTTGATCTACGATTTCTTTTCTACTTAACCGTGATAAATTGACATAATTTAGGGCATACATTGGATTTGAGTAAAAAAATTCTCAGATTTCAAAAGATTTTGAACTTGTACAAATATATCAAAAAATACATAGGAAATTACAAGCTGAACAATTAAATGACAATCTTGTCACATGAACAAATCCTCCAATAAAAAAAAAGATTAAGTTGACCAATAACCCACATAAAACAAATAGTAATTAAGAAGTTGCAATTACTAGCATTTGTTAGCCTGTGGATTTCAACAAGGAAATTATGAACAAGAAGTAGAATAATAACAATAGTTAATTACTACAATATGAGGTTGTGGTAGAGTGATATTACTTCAATCTTAATAAGAAGTTTCGGGTTCGAGCCCTAAATATAGAGTCGTCTTTATTAGGGAGTGCTTTAGCTACCGACACAAATCTAGATTTAGTCGAATTCCAATACAAATATCGAATATCGGGTAAAAACTAAAATAATACAAATAGTTAACTGAGATGATGGAAAACGCGTGATGAGGCTTTCAAGAGTCTTCAGTCCACTCTTATAATTTGCATGCACGAATATTCAGACCCAAAATAATATTACTACTACACAACAAGTAGTAGTAGTACTACTGGTATGAATTATTATGACATAATATTCTTTCTTGACTTCATTGACCTCGTTACACGTTACAAAGTCTCATTTTTCTTCTCTTAGAAGCGCCAAAAAATCTGCCATAATTTTGATGACTTTATTTCCTCCATATATCTTAAATTAGAATATGGGACACAAAATCATATAACATTAACATATCCAATAATGTATAAGCAATTCCCTCTTGCCATCACTTTTAAAGGGTCGAATTGTATGATATTCTCTAGTTTCTGTAACACTAGGTTATTGAAATCTTGAAAAGTCACATTACCATTTTCTTGTGGAGATTTAGAAGATAATGGTTTAGGATTAAAATTATGATTATCTGTCTTTTAGCTATTTCTAAGAGATTTAGGTTGCAATCCAAAATAGTGGTAGATTCAAGCTTTAGGGTTTCTAATTTATGAGTTGAAATTATAATTTCTAATATATAACACACACATTCATATATATATATATATATATATATATATATATATATATATATATATATATATATATATATATATATATATATATATATCTGGGGCACAAAACATCACGTATTCACGTAGGGTTTGAGGAAGAACCGTACTCTTAGAGGTCATTTGGTAGAGTGCATTAGAGAAAATAATGCATGCATTAGCTTTGTGTATTAGTAATATCTTGTTTGGTTAAAGACATAATCATCCTTAAAGTCGCTTAAAGCTAAAGAATATGGAGGACATTTTTGTAAATACCTAATTTTCTTAAAAATTATGCAATGCATTTTAATTTTTAATACACCACACCAAACAATGGATAAGAAATAATCTTTGCATAACTAATACTTGCATTAGTAACCCATGCATTATTAATCCTTGCATTACTAATTATATACCTTATTCGGCACTATTCTGGTACATCCTACCAAACGGCCTCTTAAACGTATGATATAGAAAACCTATCCAAATGCAATTATTAGTACGAAGTCACAAGAAACTCAAACAAATAAAAGGAGTGGTGGTTAAGCATAGGCCAGATGTTCCAAAACCCAAGAGGCTCTACTAGGCAATTGCAATCAAAGTAAAGCAACAAAAAAGCTATGAAAACCAACAAAAAATGGTATGTGCAAGTAGTAGTAGCTGAGGGTAACAACTTATGATAGTAATACAAATGGAAATGAAAAAGTAGTACAATTGATAAGGATTGACAATATGATGGAAGCTTATCTGCCAGCGAAAGAAACAAGTAAGAAATCCAACAGTAGCTATTATACAGATTTGTCCAATTTCAACAAACCCAAGTGGCTAATTGATTTTGACTTGTTAACCGACGTTTTTCGTTTGCCATGTCGGCAATTTCGTTTGGTATGACGGATAAGTAAAAATAATTATGGAATAAAAATTTAGTACCGTCTTATCCCTTGTTTCGTTACTAATTCTGGATAAATTAATTATTTCATGATCAAATAGTATCGGGATAACTTATATCTGCCAGAGGGTGGAAGAGTAATCTTAGGATAAGTTATCCCAAGATAAAGCAGTAAAATTGACAATCTCATAATTAATACAACATACCAAACAGTCTAGAAACCCAACGGTCCCTATAAATTTAAGATTTCAATGTAGTCCATATATATATATATATATATATATATATATATATATATGGTACTAATTTTTTTATAGACAATTACTTGTTATCTTTAGATAGTTTGATTGTGCAAACATTATTTTATGTGTTATTAGTGAATAGAAGTTAAACTCTTATTAAGTATATAAGTACTTTTTTTTTATAAGCATAATATAGTACATGTTGTCCTCAGGTTACGCATTTTCCTGGTCCCATCTTTAGTTGGACAATTCCCTTAGAGATATTCTATCATTCATGGATTTTATTTTGTCCATGTGACTTTAATTTTTTGTGTTGAATAATCTGCTCTTCCAAATTTTCTTCCTCTTTTACCTAAAAGTAAATACAAATTTCATGTCGACATTGAATTTTATGGACACAAGAGGTTACAAGAAGGACAATCAACAAAGCATGAATAATATCACAAAATACAAATAACATAGATTAATTTGACCATGATTTTCTTGTTATTTAGTTTAACACCTAAACGACATTTGGCCCTGCATCTATATGAGATTAGTAATGTTTAAAATGTAGATAGAGTGTGATAAATGATATCTCCATGTAGGGCGTAGTTAGAGTGTCATTTACGGAGTTACATGAATCCAGTAGCTTTTGCACTTATCATAATATTTAGTAAGAAATTCGTTAAATATCTGTAAATATTTAATTGTGAATCCTAATTATTATTTTATAATAACTTGAGGTCGCTGCAGGAATCCATAATTGCTATCGGGGCTTCTTTTACCTTCTTTACCCGAGAGTCTATCGGAAACAATCTCTCTGCCTTTCAGGGTAGGGGTAAGGCTATACGTACATCCTACCCTCCCTAGACCCCACTTGTGGGATTGTACTGGATGATTGCAGGGGCGGATGCACCTAGGTAGAAGCGGTGTCATCCGACACTGCTTCGCCGGAAAAACTCATTAAATATATATAAATTATTGATATTTAAAAAAAAAGTATTTGTACTTAATCAAAATGACACTACTTTTCACCAACATCTCGCTTGCTCTCATGGTCAAGTGCTTTTGTATTTTGGGAAAGGTTCTGGGTTCTAACTGGAGCCCGGTGCAGCACAACAATAAAGTTTTCCCTTAACTTAGTTCCATCGTAAGTTGTCTTACTATTTTTTTTCTATCATCATTTTCTTGAGTGATGAAGCTGGTCGAAACCATTTGCAAAGTCAAATAATGATAAGATTTTTAAGTGATTATTTAGTGTTTTATATAAAAAAGAGTATTAAGTATGGTAAGGATATTATGAATACATTCCAAATTATAAAAGCTTGTCGAGGAGAGTTGTATATACTAGGATTTGTTTTTTCTTTAATTGGATTCTAATTTTGTTCTTTTAATTTGTATCGTTATAGTGATTTATTTAATTGTTTACTTCTTTAATATCGATACCACTTAAGAAAAATCCTACGTACGCCCCTGGGTGGTTGTTATTGTTGTTGCTGTAGGAACTCATAAACTTCAAATTCTAAATCTGTATTTGTCTCCATATAGACTATGTATATTCAATGGACTAACTTGGTAAATTGTAGTGATGAAATCTTAGTTGTAAATCATGTTTATCTCTTTTACTTGCAAAAAGAAGTTGGTGAAAAGTATAGGAGTCCAAACAAAGACAAAAACACGCCATCACATATATTTTAATCAGTCTAAACCTTGTCGAATCGATTTACGCAGTACCTTTGAAGGTTAAAAAATAAGAAGAGCAAGTATTTTTTTAACATAATCAAGATGTACGCAAATTGTCCAGAACTATCGTTATAAAAAATCATTCTTTAACCCGAATTTCCTAAGGTAGGGGATACATCATAAGTTGACCAATAGGATAATTAGTGTGGCATACAGGGTGGCTAGATAGGTCCCAAATAAAAAAAAATTAAAAAATATTGAGTGGTTGACCAATGGAATTGCAAGTAGAGCTCAGTGTGCATTATATGGTCAACAAAAGCAACTAATAAACTAGTATAGTGCATGAAATTTCCTCACAACTTGCATGCATTGGGCCTAACTTTTAATTTGAGGCTGGACTTATTAAACATACCCTATATACAATTCTTGATGCCAGCCAACCAATACGGTCCAAAGTCGAGTAATAAGTATTATTTTATCCTTAGTCAAAAGTTTAGGGTTCGAGCTTTTGTTAAGGAAGGGGTTACCTTTTAATATGAGACTTCACTGCATGAATTGGAATTTAGTAGAATACCAATACGAGTATCGAATACTGGATAAAAAATAAAAGCCTGTTCTTGTGGGACTTTCCTGCACGGATTCGAGTTTAGTAGGGCACCAGAGTACCGAATACCGGATGGGAAATAAAAAGTTCTTTGTGCCAGCCTGGTTATCAGAGATTCTCATTTCTCTGTGTGTTTTATTTGCTTCTTACACCGTGACTGCCAAGAAAATGTTGGTTTTGACTTTACTTATTCTTTTGCTTTTAAAATATGTCATTATTATACTGTATTTTTATTACCTAAATCTGATTTCTCACAGCTGGAGAGAATCTTGAAATTAACCTAAAATCTACATCTAAAGTGATGTAAGATTTTCAACCGTTATAAGTTACTATCCAATCGATTAACTTTTCCTAGTAGTAGAGTTTTTTTAATTTAATTATCCAATCGCCAATGTAAATCTTTTTATCCAATTAATAACGTAATTTTATATGCCTCAATGTAGTTATCCATTATTTTTTTATTTATTTTTGATTATCAACTTATACTGTCATACCAATAAAGACGTTTGCCTACAATTGATTTTTTCAGGTGAACCGTATATTCCTCTAGGCAAACTACAATTTGGTCGCTCGGTCAAAACTAATTACATTTTTTAGCCAAAATAGATATAAAATATGTATATTATTTTGTATATCGTACACACACACATACATATTGAGTGAAATTCAATTATTTTATATAAGACGAGACCAAAGAACATAATTAGTAATATGGGAAATAGGAAGATAACTTGATTTTTTAATTTATTTACTTAATTAATAGAGCAGTAAGTACAACAGCAACAATAAACTCAGTGTAATTCACAAGTAAGGTTTGGGGAGGGTAAATATGTACACAGACCTTACCCCTAGCTTATGAAGGTAGAGAGACAGTTTCCGATAGACCCCCGACTCAAAAAGGACAGCCTGATGCATGAAGTTCCGTGTTCAAGCAGGTTCCAAGGAAAGGCCATGCCCTAATTAGGGGGTGTGATGTACATGGCCGAAGCTACCTTGACCACCCTTCGTCGAAAATTTACACGGTATATATAGGTAAAATATTAGGTTTTAGTGGTATATAACATAAATTGAACACCCTTTATTGGAGATTTTTTTGTACTTCTTTCAAGTTTGAACACCCTAAATAAAATTTCTGGCTTCGCCACTGGTGATGTAGGTAGCTTAATTATCCAAATGCAAGCATCATTGGCGGATTCTACAATTCAAATCCGTAAATTATAAACATTACAAAGATAACATACGGTTGCTCCAAGATTTCCCTTCTAATAGAGTAGCAAGTAATTAAGTTATTGAAACTGATGACTAATTCAGCAGTCCAGCAAGTGTAATCCATCACATGGAATTATCTGAAAGAAAAGAAAAATAAGCTACAGTCAAAGATCAACGCATACCACTAATATTTTCCCACATTATTTTAGTTTTCAACATATACTTTTTGTTTTTAAATAATAGGAAATTAGCCAATTAGGTCTATGTTGATTGCGTGTGAACGTGTTCTAGAGAAGAATTTGAAAGAGTAAGAATAAAACAAAAAGTAAAAAGGAATAATGCGCTGTTAGTGACGCGGCAGCTTCACTCCAAAACATTTTATTTATGTTTTAAGATAAGATATCTAAATTATTATATTTGTGCTTCTGAATTCATTTCTTTTAACACATATAAAAGGGTTTCTAGATAAGAGTATTATTCTGTCAAAATTCCTACATTTTGCACCTTTTTCATAGCAGAAAGAGGGTAACCAAAATGACGTGGAAGATATTCGAAGAATTTCGAGGTCAAGGGTTCAAATTCAACATTTTTCTTTCATTTAACCATTTGGTATCTAAAATTTAATAATACTACTAATTTAGATTCAAGTCAGATAAATTTACTAAAAAGGTTAAACCGTTCCTTACCAAAAGTTTTTACTATTTTGAATAGTATTAACATCGGAATTTATGTATCCGATGCACGCAAGCATATAACTAGAGTAATTCTAAGGTTTACATTTTTAAATTAAGTAAATCTCGTTATTAAATATGCCTTAAAATGAAAAAATCTCAAGAATAATTTTGACTGTTATCCTGTTATATTTTACAATTCTGTTTATCAAGGTTTAGGCATATATGAAAAAATTAACTAATATTATTTTTGTCTTTAGCGAAAGATTCGAATTCTAGTTCTAAGGTGTATACGGTGGAAATCGGGGCTATCCGATTTCGTCCCTCGATGAAAAAAGTGATACCGGTCGGAAGACCAGGACGTCGAGCTCGGGGTCGAAGTTCCTTTCCAAGGTCGAGGTCGATAACAGTTACCGAGGTCAGAAGAAAGCATGCTTCGAGATGGTGCCGGTATGATTCAGTAACAGAAAGAGCGAGATACCCGCAACGGGCCGGGGATCACGGCGTGAATTTTGGAATGGATTGGTCTTCGGCGGTTAAACAGTTGTCAAATATGATTTCCTACTATAATTAGAAGTGTACCTTATTTAGGATTCCCCTATTATATAAAGGGAGATCCCATTCATTTGTAGGATGGATTATTGTTCACTGATAAGAAAATATATGCACGTTATTCTCTTGCTATTTCACTTACTGTTCATCAGAGTTGCTTTATAATTTGCTATTCCTATTATCACACCTCGAGAGTATCGCAGGTCGAGGTCGAGATTTGGCCTATATATTGGTTTGGTTTAATTTGTTATCTAATTTATCTATTTAATCCCTTGTTTATCAATTGGCATTGAATTAATCTACATATCTTTAAAAACCACAATACAAGTTTAATTGTTACTCGAATTTTAGGGTAAACAGTTTGGCACCCACCGTGGGGCTAAGGATAATAGTGATTGTTTCAGTGCTGATTCTGATAATACACGTTATTTTCACACTTGTTCTTGTCAAATATTTTTGCTCTCAAATTAAAGCATGTCAAGCTCACAAAACGCACCCGTACATGGTGATGATGGCCTCGAATTTCGTGGGGGAAACGACAATGTAATTGCTCCAGGAGCCGGGTGCTACCGGCTAATCTCGGGGGAGCACCGGGCGCCGATCCAGTCGATATCAGTTCGCATGTTGCTCTAAATGCGGACCTAGGTGCGGACCCCGAAGGGAGTGTACAGGGAAGGCTGATCTAGTGGCCAAGGTACACAGGGCAGTGAAGACGAAGGAGTTAGCCTCCAAGTAATATTAGAGATGCTACAGGCTCACCAGGCCGCTATTGCTCAGTTGCAAAATCAACACAGGACTCCGAGCGGGGTCGAGCCAGAAATCACTCGTCGTACCGAGCTAGTGCCAGAAAGGTCAAATGGTAATGAATCAGTGGCTGATCCTGCGATAATGAAAATGCTTGAGGAGCTCACCAAAAGAATTGAGTCAGGAGAGAGGAAGATCGAAGACAATGATAAAAAAGTGGAAACATACAACTCCTGAGTTGATCAGATACCGGGGGCACCCCCGATCCTAAAGGGTTTGGATTCAAAAAAGTTCGTGCAGAAGCCTTTTCCTCAGAGTGCGACTCCGAAGCTCATTCCCAAGAAGTTTCGTATGCCGGATATACCCAAATACATCGGGACCACCGATCCTAATGAACACATCACTTCGTACACATGCGGAATAAAGGGAAATGACTTGGATGATGATGAGATCGAGTCCGTTTTGTTGAAAAAATTTGGGAAAACTTTATCAAAGGGAGCTATGATTTGGTATCACAATCTGCCACCAAATTCAATCGATTCGTTTGCCAGGTTAGCAGATTCTTTCGTGAAGGCACACGCCGGGGCCATAAAGGTCGCAACAAGAAAATCGGATGTTTTTAAGATAAGGCAAAGGGATAACGAAATGCTGAGGGAGTTTGTATCCCTATTTCAAATGGAACGCATGGAGTTGCCACCGGTCGCAGATGATTGGGCCGTTCAAGCTTTCACCCAAGGTTTGAACGAGCGGAGTTCGATAGCATCATGACAGTTAAAACAAAATTTGGTCGAGTATCCAGCTGTAACTTGGGCAGATGTGCACAATCGATATCAATCGAAGATCAGGATCGAGGACGACCAATTAGGAGCCCCTTCCAGTTCAGTACATCCAAATAGGTGGGCAGTTAAAACCCCGAGGGACGTCGACAGGGAGCCAAGGTCGAACAGAGAACGATATCAACCATATACCACAGATCAAAGGAACAACGGTTCAGGACGCAATTCCGCCCGGAACGATCGAAGAAGTGATCGAGGACAGAATTCACGGGGACTTGTGAGCAAAAGTGTTTTTGATAAGCATGTCTATCCCATAGAGGCACCTCGATTATCGGAATATAACTTTAGCGTCGACGCATCGGGCATCGTATCGGCAATCGGAAGGATCGAAAAATACTAGGTGGCCCAGACCCATACAGACGGATCCTTCCCAAAGAAATCCAAATTTGATGTGCAAGTATCGTGGCACGCATGGTCACAAGACCGAGGATTGCAGACAGTTGAGGGAGGAGGTAGCCCGTCTATTCAATGAGGGCCACCTTCGAGAGTTTCTCAGTGATCGAGCCAAGAATTATTTCAGAGAAAGGGACGCCAATAGGAAAAATGAACAGGAGGAACCCCAGCATGTCATTCATATGATCGTCGGTGGGATCGACATTCCATATGGACCCATATTCAAACGCACTAAGGTATCAATCACTAGGGAAAAATGAACTCGAGATTATATGCCCGAAGGCTCCTTATCATTCTACGACGAAGAAGCAGAAGGCATTTCTCAGCCACACAACGACGCTCTGGTAATTTCTATCTTATTAAATAAAGTTCAAATTAAGCGTGTTTTAGTGGATCCAGGTAGCTCGGCGAATATAATCCGATCGAGGGTCGTGGAGCAACTCGGCCTACAAGATCATATCGTGCCGGCAGCTCGGGTCTTAAACGGCTTCAACATGGCCAGTGAAACAGCTAAAGGGGAGATTATTTTACCGATGAACGTGGCTAGAACCATTCAAGATACCAAATTCCACGTGATCGAGGGCGACATGAGGGAAGTCCCCTCGACTCTCCACCAAGTGATGAAATTCCCGACAATGGACGGTGTAAAAACAGTATACGGGGAGAAGCATGCCGCAAAAAATGTTTGCGATCGATGAGGTAACACCGATATCAACACTATCAACCTCGGAAAGGTCGAGCATCAAAGGTAAACAGGAAGCCAAATAGCAATCACAGCCACCAGCCTCGACCGAATTAGGAAAGCAAGGGATAGAAAAAGAAGAAGAAGATTTTCTAACTCCTCGAACCTTTATTGTTCCCGAAGATTTTGATGCCACCAAATCAACGGTCGAAGAGCTGGAACAGGTTATATTGATCGAGTACCTGCCCGAGCAAAAGGTATACCTGGGAATGGGATTAACCCCCGAACTCAGTAAAAAGCTTATTCAATTTATTATTAATAATATAGATTATTTTGCTTGGTCCCATTTAGACATGACAGGGATCCCACCGGAGATAACAACGCATCAGTTGAGCCTTGACCCTAGGTTCAAACCAGTGAAGCAAAAGAGAAGGCCTCGGTCCGAGGTTAAGCACACATTCGTAAAGGACGAGGTAACTAAACTTCTCAAAATAGGGTCCATTCGGGAGGTGAAATATCCCGAATGGTTAGCCAATGTAGTCGTAGTCCCTAAAAAGGGAACAAACTTAGAATGTGTGTAGATTATAAGGATTTAAACAAGGCATGCCCAAAGATTCTTTTCCACTGCCTAACATCAATTGCATGATCGACGCCACGGCTGGCCACGGGATCCTTACCTTTCTCGATGCCTATTCCGGGTATAATCAAATTCAATTGAACCCGGAAGACCAGAAAAAGACTTCATTTATCACCAAGTATGGAACATATTGCTATAACGTAATGCCCTTCGGGCTAAAAAATGCTAGAGCTACTTACCAACGCCTAGTAAATAAAATGTTCGAAGAACAAATAGGTAAGTCAATGGAAGTTTATATCGATTACATGCTAGTTAAGTCCCTGGCGCGCAGAGCATTTGGCTCATTTGCAGGAAACATTCAAGATTTTGAGGAAATATAACATGAAGCTCAACCCCGAGAAATGTGCTTTCGGGGTCGATACGGGCAAATTCCTGGGCTTCACGGTATCAAATCGGGGGATCGAGATCAACCCCGATAAAATCAAGGCCCTCGAGGACATCACCGTTGTGGACAGTGTAAAAGTCGTGCAGTGGCTAACTGGACGGATAGCAGCTTTAGGCCGATTCTTCTCGAGGTCGTCGGATCGAAGCCACAGATTTTTCTCTCTACTCAAAAAAAAAGAAAGATTTCACCTGGACCCCGGAGTGCCAACAAGCATTCGAGGAATTAAAGCGATACCTATCGAGCCCACCACTGCTTCACACTCCAAAGGCAGATGAGAAACTTTACTTGTACTTGGCAGTATCGAAAATCGCGGTAAGTGGTGTCCTAGTTCGAGAAGATCAAGGTACGCAGATTCCCGTTTATTATGTAAGTCGAACCTTAGGAGAAGAAGAAACTAGATATCCACACTTAGAGAAATTGGCACTTGCATTGATAAGCGCCTCTAGAAAGTTAAAACCGTACTTTCAATGTCACCCCATATGCGTACTAACCAATATCCACTCCGTAATATTTTGCACAAGCCCGAACTATCGGGCCAATTGGCCAAATAGGCCGTCAAACTCAGTGGGTACGATATCGAATATCAACCCCGAACGGCCATCAAGTCTCAAATTTTGGCGGACTTCGTCGCCGATTTCGCGCCAACCCTCGTACCCGAAGTTGAAAAAGAACTTTTCGACTAACAATAAGGCCGAGACGAGGCCATGATTTTGCAGGTCTCGAGCTAGCTATAAGCTTGGGAGAGAAGTCATTGAAGCCAAGTGTGACTCTTTACTGGTGGTGAACCAAGTAAACAAAACCTTCGAAGTTCGAGAAGATAGAATGCAAAGGTATTTGGACAAGCTGCAGGTAACTTTGCACCGTTTCAAGGAATGGACTTTACAACATGTACCTCGAGAACAAAACAGTGAGGCCGATGTACTTGCAAATCTGGGTTCGTCGGTCGAGGAAGATGAGATTAGCTCGGGGACTATCATTCAACTCTTGAGATCTGTGATAATAGAAGAACTGACCTTCGCCACTTCGGAATTGGGGACTTAGTTCTAAGGAAAGTCACCCTCAACACTCGAGACCCAAACGAAGGGAAACTAGGCCCGAATTGGGAAGGACCATATCGGGTCCTCGGTGTCATCGGAAAAAGATCTTACAAACTTGGCACAATGGGAGGCGAACAATTGCCAAAAAATTAGAATGTATCACTCCTCAAACGGTATTATTTCTAAGGTATGACTTCCTCCTTTTCCATTTGAATTTGATACTAACTTATTTCAGGTGTTCGATCGAGGACGTCGAGAAAGTTTTCAACACGAGGACCTTAGGTTTTAAATCACGCGTTGCACTCTTTTTCCAATAGATCGTTTTTTATCCCAAATGGGTTTTTCTGGCGAGGTTTTAAACGAGGCAAAAATCATGTGCTACCTGAGGAAAATTCAACAGTATCAAAGGCTTCTTTTCAATCAACCTCGAATAGTGGGGGGCATCACCCTCGGAGGTTATATTTTCGAGGAAAATACTTTATGTCAAAGGGGCTCGATAGGGAAACTTTGTAATGGGCCAATGGTCGAATGAACCGTGTCCATATAGATTAGTCAAGCCCCGATGGAAAAACATGTACGCATGTATAAATTATTTTAAGAAGCATTCTTTCTATATCAAACATTTTGTGTCTCAAAGAAAACTTTCTACTACACGAGCTCCGTACTTATGATTTTGTGAGAAATGGCACAAGGGCCAAGCGCAAATATACCTCGAACACTCGGGGACTGCCATCGACGATCGATATATTCGAGTTATCTAAACTCGAATTCATAACCTTAAAGAGGCACCCCCCGTTCTATAGGCCAAGGCCATCATTCTTGGGGACTAACTCGAAAAGTTCGAAGTGTTATCGGGAAATAAGCCCAAGGGGAATACCCAAAGGCTACGGCCAAATTCATGCGGCTCGGAGACGTTCGAATCCCGCAATAAAAATTAGGCCTTCAAATTCTTTGAAAAAACGGTTAAAAAAGGCTACCCTCGGCAAATAATCAAAAGGGATTCGATAAAATCAGCCCTCGAAAAATCTTAAGAGGTATCAAACTATCTTAACACAAACGTGCTAAGGCACAAAAAGCAGAGGGGTTTTAATCGACATCGAACCCTCAAAAAACACAATGGGTAAAAAATACATGCTAAGGCAAAAAAAAAATTTTACTAAGTATTTAAGCCGAAAGAAAGGAATAATAGCCATCTTTTAGAGGCCATATCGGCCCGACCTAAAAAGCCTAAGGGCCAATACACTCAGAGTTCGAGATTTTGTTCTCATCCGAACCCAAGGGTTCGACTATCCTGAGCCCAAATAAAGAACAACTTGACTGAGGCTCGGGGACTCACCATTATCTGATACAAACCCTTAAGGGCCCATGCCTCAACTTCGAACCTTATTCGAGCTCGACTATGGTGACTTCGAGGAAGCCACCCAAGACCAAAGTCTCGAACACACCGTTCAGAGCATAAGATTATGCTAAAAAGGCAAAAACACATGTTTATAAAGATCGAGAAGGCATTCAAAAGAAACTTTCTTTTATATATTTGAAGAGGGATATGTACAAAAGACCGACAGAGGTCTCACAAAAAAATAAAGAAAAATAAAATCCTAACTATGCACGGGGATGGTTTCTCCCTTGGGGGCAGCTTCTCCTTCGGGACCCTCATCATTATTAGATCCGCTTTGGCTGCCTTCATCGTTGCCATCATCGGAGGAGGAGACAAGCAACCTGACATCAACTTCAAGCGCCTTAGCTTGAGCTATCTCTTTAGAGAGATCAAAACCTCGAGCATGGATTTCTTCGAGGGTCTCCCTCCGGGATTGGCACCTCGCCAAGTCATTGCTCCGTTGCTCCCGATTGGAAGTCTGCCTTAGCTGCGCCTGAGCAGCCTCAGCATCGGCCAAATACATGGCTATGGACTTATCAGCCGCAATCTTCGCCTTCCCGACCTCCGCCTTGGCCTCAGCAAGCTCGGCTTCGAGCTCCTCGATCCTTTTGTCCTGAGCTAAACTCTTCTCTTTGACGCCCTGAAGTTGGACCTCGAACGATGACAATTTGGCCATGGCCGCCTCTTTCTCCCCAGCAAGGCGGTCGATGTTCTCCTTCCACCGATCGCAGTCGCCTTTGATCTGGTCAACTTCCCCTCGGAGCAACTCGATCCTCTCCAACTTTTTCTGTAACTGAGATATTGAAGGGTTAGCCTCTACAGTTGAGCCAGGACCGTACTCTTTCAAAAGGGTAGTTAACTGCGCATCTAGCTTAGCCTCATCCTTACGAGCCTATGCCAAGTCTGCTCGGAGGTCCCTGATCTCCTCTTCTTTCTTCACGTAGAGGCATTTGAGGGCATCTCTCTCCTCAGTAAGCTTCTTGAGATCTGCCTCACACCGGTTTATCTCGGCCTAGGACTTGGAGAACGCCTTCCAATGAATCACTACAGCCTATGGAGAAAGGAAAGAAATCAGCAAGAAGGAAATAAAAGCAAACGTAATAACGAGGAATGAAGTTTACCTGGTTCAGGATACGATGGGCATCATCAAAAACCATCGTCGCGTCAAGTTCGGAAACATCATCGATCCCCGCAAGGCAGCCGCGAAATATGTATTCCCTGTCGTGGGTCATTCCCATATCGGGGGTCTCCATGGATCAAGCCTCCCGAAATTACCCTTCAAAAAATTCAGGGCCGGGCGGTGAATCATCGATAGTGATTGCCCCAAGCAAGTCACTTGGGGCACTCTCCCTCTTTTGAAGAGCCCTACTGCTGGACCTTTCGGGAACACTCACCGATAATCCTCGATAAAGTCGAGGTCGATCAGCCGTATGAGGTGGCTAAGAGTGAATTCCAACCCCTTGGCCTTACCCGAGAAGAAGTGGATCATAATCACTATGCGCCAGAACGAGGGATGCACCTGGCCGAGGGTACCTGGTACATCTTGCAAAAATCGGCGATCACTGGGTCGAGAGGATGCAATGTTAAGAGGTAAATGTAAACACTTAGAAACCGCTCCACGTGAGTGGTGATACTTTCTTCGGGGGCGGGGATCTGTACCACGACCTCGGGCCCCCAGTTGCAGTCTTCCTTCACGGCTTCGAGCTGTTTTGCCGTTATCGAGCAAATATACCTCGATATGTGTTCACATCGGCCTAGGAGGGTTCTCGACTTTGAAGTTGATTTTTAGGATAGAAGGGTCAGGAACAATCTCGTGAAGGAGCAGTTCCACCGGTATTTTATCATCGGTCGGCCGGGAAGAAGAAGAAGAGGCTTTCTCCTTTTGAGGGACGGTTTTGGAGGTTTTCGCCATTGATTCAGATGAGATGAAGCGGAAAGAGGTGGAGTTTGGTTTTTTTGGTCCTAAAAGATCGAATCAACGAGCGGTGGAAGAGAAGAGGTGGAGAGAGGAAGAGACTTAGAGAAATTGGTGAAGATGAAAGTAAAGTGTTGATTCAAATGGGAAACCTGTATTTATAGGTTCACGGCGACGGTTCGGTGGCGCTAGTGGCCTACCGTCACTGGCAAGCATTTAATGTTTTGGGGAACCGAACCGACAGGACGTTTCCGTCACCTCGAGCGCTTACGTCACGGGGATGACGTCATTATCGGGGCCTCCAAAAAATCGAGGCTCAAGTCGTTTCTTATCATTTTATTCTAAGAAACGAGGGGACTATCTGTATACGGTGGAAATCGGAGCTACCTGATTTCATCCCTCGATGGAAAAAGTGATACCACATCGGAAGACCAGGACGTCGAGCTCGGGGTCGAAGTTCCTTTCCAAGGTCGAGGTCGATAACACTTACCGAGGTCAGAAGAAAGCATGCTTCGAGATGGTGCCGGTATGATTCAGTAACAAAAAGAGTGAGATACCCGCAACGGGCGGAGGATCACGGCGTGAATTTCGGAACGAATTGGTCTTCGGCGGTTAAATAGTTGTCAAATAAGATTTCCTACTATAATTAGAAGTGTACCTTATTTAGGATTCCCCTATTATATAAAGGGGGATCCCATTCATTTGTAAGATGGATTATTGCTCACGGGGATTATTGCTCACTGATAAGAAAATATACGCACGTTATTCTCTTGCTATTTCACTTACTATTTATCAGAGTTGCTTTATAATTTGCTATTCCTATTATCACCTCGAGAGTGTCGCAGGTCGAGGTCGAGATTTGGCCTATATACTGGTTTGGTTTACTTTGTTATCTAATTTATCTATTTAATTCCTTGTTTATCAATTGGCATTGAATTAAATTACATATTTTTAAAATCACAATACAAGTTTAATTTTTACCCGAATTTTAGGGTAAACATAAGGTTTGAACTCACTCCATTAAATTAATCACACCCTTATTTACTATGCTTGTTTTGAATACTTTGACGTATAAATTAATATAATTAGATATTCCAATGAGTAAATTCTTTTTGTCTGACATCAAGATCAACTGTCAACTTATTTTCGACGAGAAAATCTTTTCTTTTTAGTGTGACATCAAAGATCAATTGCTACCTTTTTTTAATCCTTCGTCATCTTAATACTAGTCATAAGCATAAAGCAAAGATAAATTCTATCTTTAACAAACATAAAATATGCTTTCTTTGTCATTGTATTCTTTGTCGTTGTATTCAAGTTCCGATAACTGATCTCTACATAGAAAAACCCAAAAGAATTAGACAAAGAAAATATAAATAATTGTACTGTTAAAAAATATACAAATCAAAGATTCCAATTTCGTCATCAAAGTCTAACACTCTTTATTTAATAATCGTATGACAAGATAAAAGTTGTGTAACGAAGTCGGTGAGTTTGATCAAGATTTGGCTTTTCCATCTTTTAGTCATATATCTTAAGTCATCTCCAACTGAAAAAAACAAACCTATAGGGAGTTCGAAAGTGATTAACTATTAATATTTCTTAATTAACAACAACAACAAATTCAGTGAAATCTTACAAGTAGAGTCAGAGGAGGGTAATATGTACGCAGATCTTACCCCTACGATGGGGAGGTAAAGAGGTTGTTTCCGACCCTCGGCTCGAAAGGAAGAATAGAAACAATCAAATATCAACAACAAAGGTCAGAAAAATGATACGAATAATGTATGAGCATATTAATATTCCTTAATCCATTCGGATAAATTCAAAGACTAAACAAGCCAATAAAAAGCAGATATTGTAGAACCAAAGAAAAAAAGAATGATTTGGATAGCTAATAATAATTATAATAATGTTGAGATTAGCTGGTTAACATGTACGTGGAGTGAGAAGGGGGAAAAGGAGATAAATGAAAATCAAAAGAGATAATTATGATGATTTTGTTAGTAAAGAATGTGTGTTGTTGGTATTGATGATAATGATGGTATTAAGCAAGAAAAAACAAAAAAGCAAAGCATGAGTAGAGGTGCACTTAACTAAGCTCACGTGTTTATCTTGTTATTTTAAAAATAATTAGAAACTCATTAATATATGTAGTAGATAAGGCTTAAGTGATTATAGAGAATTATCACCATGTTTAGTGAGATTATTAACGTGATAAAAACCAACTAACTGAACTTTTAGTTGGTTCAAATTTGTGACGTGCAGATGAAACAAATGATGTTGATTTATCATCAAATTAAACCAAACCACTAACTTGGTAAAGATGATCCCATTAGTGTAAAGTTGATTTTCATAAGTTAGCAACAATACATGTTTCAGTAATATTGTTCGAGTAGTCAGTGACTGAGTCAGAATTTTTCTAAAGGGACATAAAATATAAAGAAGTAAACACAAGAAAACCATGTAGATTCAACATCTATTATATATATACACATAAAATAAATAATTTTAACCTTGTATATATAATATATTTTTCAACAAGGAGGTTCAATTGAACCCTTTTACCCCTCTAGTTCCGCCCGTGCACATACAAACATACACATATATATACATAAAGAGAGATCAGAATGGGGTTGAGCGATGGACAAAGACGAATTTAGAATTTTAAGACAATAGTTACTAATTAATACTGTATATATTTTCTTTAAATCAAACAATAATATATGTGCTGCCACCTCATTCTTTCGAATTATATGTGTTATAGAGTTATGAATCATATGAAGTTAGGCAGACAAAAAGATATTCTGATATAAAGTTATGAATCATATGAAGTTTACTAAGTAATAATATTATAAAAACATATATAAGGGTATAATTAAGATGGAATGATAAAGTTAAGAACCTTGTGATATCTCAAGAGATGACACATAGTTTCTCCAGATCATGCAGCTTTATTTTGTGCCTAATTTTCTACTATGTACATGGAATTTAGACTAACATAATAATAAAATGTGGGGTAAACACTTGAAGTTTGGACAAAAAAATATAATATCGTTTACTGTTCTCGACGTGTGCATGGGGATGACCATATTGTATTATTACATTTATTTCCACACCCTTTTTCATAATGAGCAATAAGGTACTTCATAAAATTAGAATTTATGACTTTGATCAGAATCAATAATTTGCTTCTTTTTTTATACTTCTAAACCATTTTACTCTAGTTAAATAATTTTCTTGAATTTGCCGCTCTCTCATATGATATAGTTATGTAAATCATTTAGAAAACTATCTAATTGAGTAAATCCAATCATTTCTGTAAAAATAGCACGGTATAGCCAGTTTTCAGACTGGTCAATCAAAAATAGCCAGCGTTACCAAGTCAATGAAAAATAGCCACCGTTTTGCTGCAATAGAGATCGGTCCAGCATAATATACTGGAGTTCGGTGCACTTGTGTATGAACTCCAGCATATTATGCTGGACCGGTATACTTTGCTGGCTCCAGTATAATATACTGGAGACTGGAGCACTGGTGCTCCAAACTCCAATATATTATACTGGACCATTATACTTGCTGGAACTCCAGTATATTATACTGGAGTTCTAGTGTACTTATGCTGGAACTCCATCATATTATGCTGGAGTTCCATCATACTATCCGGGAACTCCAGTATAATATGCTGGAGATCAAGTATACTTATGCTGGAACTCCAGCATAATATACTGGAGTATTTTTCGAGTTTTGAACAGTGTTTTCGCTTAGATTTATCTTTACATAAAAAGTGGTTAAATTTCGATTACTTTTGAAATTGGGCTATTTTTGAACACCAGTTATAAATCTGGCTATTTTTAAAAATCACCCATCATTTCTAGAATCGGATCTAGTCCAACTATTACGTTGTCATAGGCATTGATACAAATGTACTGAAATTCAGGGTAATTATAATTATATATCGAAGAGATAACTAAATGAAACTCGAGTCAAATCGCGAAATTTTTTATTATATAAATTAAATATGAAAATTATTATGAAAGAAATAGGAAATAAATTCAATTTACAAACTAGAACTAGTTTATAATTATTTAGACTTAGTCAATGTCTCATGAGATGAGCTATTCAATGAGCTCATCTTTGAACTCGAATTACAATTTCTCTTTCTTTCTTTTTTTTCCTCATTTTTTTTTACGAGCGGAGCTATAATAGTAGCTTGGTTTAGGACGAAACGTATAGCTTTTGTTTAAACTTTATATTTGTACTAAGAGATTTATCTATATATATATATATATATATATATATATATATATATATAAGTGTGACCAATAATTAAAATAAGCTATGAATTAGATGCAAGTTCATTAACCGATAAACTCCAAATCCTCACTTCGTTTTTAATTTTTTTTATAAACTTAGAGAGTCAAGGTTATGGTACAAGTCTAGCAGGAAGGGGAAAACATTAATGTAGGTCCATCCTATGTATAATGATCTCATGTGACAAACCAACATATCTATTCATATGTTCCCACTTGTAAGGAATGGCAATTTCGCAATTAAAAAACTATATAAAAATACAACTAATTGTCCGTATTCCTACTCCAATTATAACGTACATATACGCTCTTCCAAATCAACCACATGCATTTAATTGATTAACCATTTTTATTTCATAAAATATATAACATAATGTACATCGAAAATCCAAATTTTTGACTATTGACGAAGACCCAATTAGGAAAAAGAATAAAAAACTAAAGTAATTAATCACATGAATAATTGGTGAGGCTATAGCCATGGATTATATGGTTGCCTATTTTAATAACGAGTAATTAATAAAATTAAAATTCAAGTTATATACAAGTAATTACAGGTAAATAATCTATTTAATAAATATTAATTAGGTAATCAAATAAAAATGATACTCCCTCTATCTTAATTTATATGGCGGAGCTCAGATTTCGAGAGTCAAACTTCTAAATTTTTACTGTGAATTTTGACATAGAATCTTTTAGTTTTTTGAAAAAAAAGTTATATATTCGAAAACTACATAAAAGTATGATAAGCCAAAATAATTACTAATTCAAAATATCTAAAATACATGAAAAAATCACAGTCAAAGAAAAACTCGTTTGGCTCTCGAAATTCGAACTCCGCCATATAAATTGAGAGATAAAGAGTAGTTAAAATGCTATCATATGTTAAACACACTAAACATGTAAAAATTATTTATATTAACGTTTATATAATTTAAATCCATAAAATAATTGTAGTAACTAAGTTAGGTACAAATTTAGGATAAACAAGGGAATCTAGAAATGGGGCCAACATAACAAACTGAGAAAACAAAGAGCCAAAAAGGCCTAAAACCCACCATTTAACGCGCTTGTTTTTATTAATTTTCGGGCCCATTGTAGGCCCATATACTGACTCTTAAGGACTCTTTTCCGTACATAATCAAACATTTTATAATCCCCACCAATCTTATTTTTCTATTTTTCAAACACATTACAAGAATTAAAAATCTTAGCTACAAATTAATAGCAGCCCACGGGAAAAAAATTAGTATTATTATTTTAAATTTCTCATCACCAACTACCAAATACCATTTGGATTAATCAATGGTTTTTCCAAAAATAGATAAAGAACTCTGTCATAATGAACTAGAGACTTAAGTCCTTTTCCTTTTAAATTCTTATACATGCTTTAATTTTTTTTTCATTTCCTTTTAGATAATTTCATACTTACAATGATCAAATGTTAACTAGCTTGTGAGAAAATCCAAGTTATATTATTATATAGCTATATTATTATAGACGATTTATTAACTTGATGGTCAGAAATTCGAGTTTAATATACTAGAATACCATCAAGAACTTAGAAGTTAATAATTTGCGTATATTTATCAGTAAAATTCGATTCTTTTACATCACAGGTGTTATCCAAAAGTTATATTATTTATATAATTGTATTATTATGTAAGATTTCAAGTAGATTATATCCTATTGCATGTCTAAAATCAAATATATACTATTGAGAGTAGATCAAAAGATAGAAAGGAGAAAGAAAAAAAAAACAAAAGAGAAAAAGAACAAAAACAAGGTCCCCTATTTGCAAAACAAGGGGAAGAACTCCCACTTGGAGATGAGGTTGAGGAGATGGACAAAGGAAGTTGTCAATGTTAGATGAAAAATTATTGAAATGATTGAAAAATTTGAGATCATATCATAGATACTAAGTGGGCGTTTGGACATAAAAATTGCAAAATTCCAAAAATAGGGTGAAAAAATTTTTCAAGTGAAATGGTATTTGAAATTTAGATTTGTGTTTGGACATGAATATAATTTTGGGTTGTTTTTAAAGATTAGTGAGTGAAAATTTTGAAAAACAGCTTTTTGGAGTTTTTCAAGTTTTCGAAAATTTCCAAAATGCATCTCCAAGTGAAAATTGAAAATTTTACGAACAAATGCTGATTTCCAAAAAAAGTAAAAAAATTTTAAAAAAGGGAAAAATTTATGTCCAAACGGGCTCTAAGGTTGAAGTTGAACCTAGCCAATAAAGACAAAATGAAGATGGGAAGGACCAATCAATTCTTGCCAGGTAAGATATTATGGGAAAATTCTTGGGGTTGGATATAGTTTTGTCTTTAAGTCCATCAATTTCCCCCTCCTTTTAACATTGGCCCATGACACCCCCATCCCATTGGAAGCACAAACTTTGAAAAATATAAGTCCAATTAAAGATCTACTCTATAACAACAACAACAATAATAATAATAATAATAATAATAATAATAATAATAATAATAATAATAATAATACACGTAAGTAGTAGTAGATGTAATAAAAATAAAAATAATAATTATTATTATTATTTCACAGCAATATATATATATATATATATATATATATATATATATATATATATATATATATAGCAAATCGATATGATTTTATAATAGAAAATTCTTAAAATGTTTCAAAAATATGATAAGGAAAAAATATTCGTTTCTCCAAATAATAAAACAGCTATTTTTTCATCACGTGGAGTAACTAGATGCGGATCCAGTATTTAAACTCTGGGTTCACTTTTTAAGATTCTTAGTATTGAACCTATTATATTTTATAATATTAAGAGTTCATATCTACTATTTATTATAATTTTAATAAATTTTTACATATAAATTTATGCTCTATATCGAAAATACTGTGTTATCCGATACTTCAAGGTTTCATCCGCCCTTGGGAGTAACAATAATTTAGGATGCTCGGTATATTCGAATTGATCGAGTTAGTAAATTTCGAATACCTACGAATTAAAAAACATAATTTCTTTTCATGAATTTCCTTTTATATTATTTGATGCTGATACTTCATGTAAATCTATTACTTTATGTTGCTTTTAATACACCAATTGCAATCCAGATAAACATGAAAAATTAAAAATAGAATAAAAAAGGGATGCTCAATGCCATGCTTATGGTCCTGATATATCAGTAGCAGCAAAATTCAGGGGGGATGAACTTACCAATAACATAAGGTCCACAGTCATGTGAACCCCATCAACTTGTTCATTTATCTATTGCCCCCACCTCACATACCCTCCCCACAACCTATACATACATATTCATTTCAAAACTTACCCACATTAAAGTGTTTAATTTTTATGCACAGACTAAACAAATATTTATATAATAAGGTGATATAAATGGTAATTAGAGATAAGTTTAATCAATAATATTAGCCAGCAATTTACTATAACAAGTTAAATTATATTGATGCTGTAAAAAATTCAGTACACTGTCGATGTATATTATTGCTTAAATCTTTTATATGATATAAAATATATTCATAAAAACTTACCCCTGGCATACAGGGGTGGAGCTAGCTCATTGAGTACGGATTCAGCCGAATCTAATTGCTTTGGTTCAATCCATGTATTTGTCTTAATGAATTAACTGAATATATATAAATTATTAATTTAGAACCCAGTAACTTAAAAGGACTAAAATTTCGAACACATAAGCTTCAAATCCTGATTCCGCCTATGTGGGCTGGCATACCCCATATTTTGGACATACTACTAATTAAAAACCCTCCCCCACTTTACCACCAATGAATCTTCCTAGTTCCTTACCTCTTTCTTCTCTTTGGGTTGACCCATAATACCCACATCTCCATATCTTCAATTGAAGTAGTAGTATTTTATATTCTTTTGTCATAGAAAAATAATCTTTATTGCACACAAAAAATGGGGTAGACTTCCTATATATATATTGAACTACTCTTTCCATTAACAACCAATTCATACTCTTCAAACTCTCTTCTCTCTCTCTCTCTCTAACTTCCTACAACCAATTCTTGAACTATTTTAGACGTTCTTTTCCTTTCTCATCAAAAAACAAACAGCACAAAAGAAAATGGAAAGAAGTAGTAGCATAGATGAGAGCACAACTAGTGACTCTCTATCCATTGCTCCGGCAATATCCACGTCGACTTTACCGGTGACGAAGTCGCCGGAAAGTCTTTGCCGAATGGGAAGTGGAACAAGTGTGATAATAGATGCTGAAAATGGTGTTGAAGCTGAATCAAGAAAACTCCCTTCTTCAAGATACAAAGGTGTGGTCCCACAACCAAATGGTCGATGGGGTGCACAAATCTATGAAAAACATCAGCGGGTTTGGTTAGGTACCTTCAACGAAGAAAATGAAGCTGCTAGGGCTTATGACGTTGCGGCCCAACGTTTTCGTGGCCGCGACGCTGTTACAAATTTCAAGCCTTTGCTTGAAAATGAAGAAAATGATGATATGGAAATTGCTTTCTTGAATTCTCATTCAAAGGCTGAAATTGTTGACATGCTTCGTAAACATACATATATTGATGAGCTTGAGCAAAGCAAGAAAAATTTTGGATTTAATAAAGATGGTAAAAGAGCATATTGTACTAAAGATGGGCTAATGAGTTCATTTTTTAGTAGTGTTGACAAAGTCAACAAAGCGCGTGAACAACTCTTTGAAAAAGCTGTTACACCAAGTGATGTTGGAAAACTTAATAGGCTTGTTATACCAAAACAACATGCGGAAAAACATTTCCCTTTACAAAATGGAAATACATCAAAAGGGGTTTTGTTAAACTTTGAAGATTTGAGTGGGAAAGTTTGGAGATTTAGATATTCCTATTGGAATAGTAGCCAAAGTTATGTGTTGACAAAAGGATGGAGTCGCTTTGTTAAGGAGAAAAATTTGAAAGCTGGCGATATCGTGAGTTTTCAGCGATCTACAGGCGAAGATAAGCAATTGTACATTGATTTTAAGGTGAGAAATGCGACACCCACAATTAGTCCTGCAGTTGCTAGTCAAGTTCAAGTTCAGGTTCAAGTTCCACAAGTACAAATGGTGAGATTATTTGGAGTTAACATATGCAAAGTACCAGCTGTAAGTAATGTTGTTATTGACAATAATAACAATAATAATATGACTAGTTGCAGTGGTGGCAAAAGGAGGATAGAGATGGAGTTGTTGACATTTGAGTCATGTAGAAAGAAACAAAGGGTTATTATTAATGCCTTGTAATAACATGTAATAGTAACTTTTACCTTTTTGTTTTATTTGTACTTTTCAACTTTATTTTAGAAGTTGCAAAGAAACTTTCAATTGTATATTAGTATTAGAGAAGAAGAAATTAGCTCAAAAGTGAGCTAACTTAGGTGATGTGAAAACAAAGAAATGTGAATCACTTCTTTTCAAAAATTGAGCTCTTGTTTATTTTTTATTGTTCTTTTTAATAGTTAATTCCAAGTAGTTTGGCAAATTTCATGTTTTTTATTTGGAGTATTGTTGCTTTCAAAAATATCTCTATGTTGCATACATGTACCTGATCTTTTCTCTTTCTCTCTCTTCACACACAAAAACACATCATTAAATTTTTAAAGAATCCATTTTTTTTTTTTTGAAATTTTGTTTTAAATCCGGTGCTCAATACTCATATTGGAGTTCGATCAAATTTAAATCTACATAGAAAATTCTGACATTAAAAATAAAGTGATACATAACAAAGACAACTCCATACTCAGGGCAGAACCCGAGACCTTTGGTTCAGTGTGTGAAAATCTTGTTTTGATAATAAGGGTGGGCTGTTTGAGCCAGTGGGCGATTTGTGAATAGACAAAAGGGGCATTTGAGAAGTTTTATTATATTGAATAATACATGTTCATACACAACTTTCGACCAAAGAACTATCTATATAGGATTTTGGGAACTTTCCTATAATTGATGCTTTTTGAAAAAGATAAAAGTTGTAGATTACAACTAATATATGATACTATTATAATTAATGTCTCAAATCTGGGGATCTATTTGTGGTAATATATTTTTCTATGGTGGGCTACGAAGATCAACAAGAATGAAAGAGAAAGTTGAATTGTAGCTTCTGGGTAAGGAGTGGGATATGAGATATAAGAATAATTATCTATCAGAGTGTAATTTGTATATACTGATAAAATAAGATATTTTTACATTATTAGCTTAACAACTTGTTTGGATGATTGTTACATATCGCTTGATAATATAATATATTATATTATATATATTGCATCGTTTTGTACTGTATATGTCTTGATGAATTCAAATTTTTGATAGATAGTTCGTTTGTCATTGTTTTATGATGTCATACATCAGCAATATGAAGAATAAACTTGTAATATCACAATAAAAAAGGGTACAAGACAGGATTATTAAGTAAAAATATAGGATAAAAGATAAAATATGATTTTTAATAATGAAGAAGAGCAAGATGAGAGAGAGAAAAAAAGGTAACGACATGACTGTTAGTAGACTGTATTTATAAAATAATTCTGGAAATATAAATGAATATAAACAGAAATGAACATAAACAGAAATGACATAAAACCAATTCGAGCCCACTGAATTCACAGTGTTTCCTTAAGGAATTTAATCCCCTCCTAGTACCCAAGGTTATGGATTATTTCCTCCCAGGATAGAACGAATTACACACTGGTGTAGTGGTACTTCAAACCCCAGTATTTCAGCGAACACAAAGTTCGGTAGCAAATCACACTTACTTTTTACTTTGTTTGATAGTTGATCGGAGCCTTTTTTAGTCCAGGGACTTACGAGGGTAGGCCTACTGGCGTCGCAGGCCGAAAGTCCCTTTCCATATTTTCTGTTTGTTTTATTGTACCGAACAGACATTATGCTATTTTTCCATTCGACTTGTTTGTAGCACTCTTTAAGGTGGTTCGTGAGACAGCGACTCCAGTTGCGGTAGTGAAACATTAAGCTTCTGCATTTTGGGATTTCAGCTTATTTATGTTTTAAAAGACTTCCGCATTTATTTAAGGACTCGTTATTTTATTATTGTTGTGTTGTTATCCGAAGATGTTTAAATGTTTGGCTTGCCTAACTCCAACAATAGGCGCCATCACGACTCCCAATGGTGGGAAATCCGGGTCGTGACAGTATATGCTTCAACCACGCCAAAAAAGAAAGGCAGAATAGCCTGACAGACACCTTTACTTATTCGGCTTTGACATCCCGGTCCCACTTACTCCACATAGTTTCATCAGGCACTTGCACTTGTTTTAAAACATTAATTTTAAACACCTCCGGATACGTGTGTTGTTCACTCGCGCCTGATATTAAATGACACATCATATCCACCTCAGATAAATTTATGCCATGTCATTATTGTTTTTACAAAAAATACTTTTAATAAAAATAATCAAATCCATCCTTTTTTCTCAAAAAAACCCAAACTTCCTGCTCTCTCTCCACCATTTTATCTCTGCCTCTTTCACCCGCCACCGCCACTACAACTCACCGCCACCCTTTCTTTTCCATCGAACGAAAACACAATAAACCCATTTCATTTTTTTTCCTAATTTTTTCTCCATTACTACAATCCATTCAACCAGCCATGGTGTTCTTGCCGCAACCATGCCGGCAACCAGTCCGAAAACTACCAATTACTCTCCTCTCTCTTCAAATTTTATTGTCAGTCCTTTCAAAACCCAAACAACAAATGAATTTAAAAAAAAAAATCGTTATGCTTAAATTTTCTTTTCAAAGCACCCCCCCCCCCCCCCCCCCCCCCCCCCCCCCACCCCCCCCCCCCCCGCCCCCCCCCCCCCCCCCCCCCCCCCCCCCCCCCCCCCCCCCCCCCCCGCCCCCCCCCCAACACCCAAGAAGCCAGCACCCAAAAATGAAAAAGAAAGAAGGAAGAATGTTTCATTCAGATTTCCTACCTCAAATTTCTTATTGGCCCCTTCAGCTATAGCCATTTTATAATTTATAAAATAACAAAATCCATTCGTCATCGTCTTCAGCCAGGCGATGACGACCAATTTGCCTGAGCGCTATTTTCAGCTTCACCGTCTCATAATATCTCTGGCGCTTCATCGCTTCTTCCGTTATTTTGAGAAAAATAAAAATTAAACAACTTGTTCCTGACTAGCTGCCTCTGTTAAAGCTCTTATCAAATTCGGTCTTGTCGATGTGTTATTGCTACTAATTTTTTGTCATAGCTCCAGTTGATTGCTAAAATTGGAGGAGAAATAATGTATGGTGTTTGGAAGCTCTGGCGAGAAACAAAATTTACATCTTTAGAGGCTGTGGAGCCGTTGCCATTTCAAATGGCGGTCTTTAGGGATTTGGGGTAAGAAGCGGATGGGAGTAGAGAGCGGAACAGATAATGGCTAGCCGTTGTTTTTCTTTTCCATTTTTCTCTTTTATTATTTCTAATCAAATTTTGTACAGTTACTCGCTTTTAAGGAGCGTGCAATCACTTATTTTGTTGACTCAGCAAAACAAGGCTACGTAAGCTTGGTCAATGGTCAGAGGGATTTAAAAATTTAATATTTTATACAAGTGCAAGTGCCTGATTGAAACTATGCGGAGTAGCGGGACCGAAATGTCAAACCCGAATAAATAAAAGTATCTGCCAGGCTATTCTGCCAAAAAGAAAAGCAGTTTGTATCTTCTTTTATTTGCTTACTTTTGAGATGAGGAATGTTTTTTTTATAGTTGTAATTCGTATACAATTACTTTGGTTAAGTTGGAGAAATTAAGCCATCATTGACAATTGTGAGAAGAAAATTTAGAAGTAAAATTCATGTATTTAATACTATAGCAAGAATATAATTAAGAAGATCGTGAGTGAACATGTTATACTCTTAACTATATGTAGTTTCCAAGAAAATACATGACTTTAACAGAAATTGACTTAGTCTAAGATGCCACTAAAGAATCTAAAAAAACACGTGTGATGATCTTTTGACATTTTCAGTTTTTCAAACTAATTAATTCACAATCTTTCATCTTTAACTAAGCCAAATATTAAAATGAAAATATCAAGTTGTATTTTCTAGCTTTTTTGGTTTAGACAGAGAGATTTGATTCTAATCATATATCTTTCTGGAGTCTATTATATGCTTACTTTGACAATGTTTAATACACATTATTTTATAGACGTGAAATAAGAATTTTCATGCATTAATAATCAGATTTTTGATTTGGTTACGTATCATTGAGAATATTTTTTATTAACTAAATATATTCTCTTTTCTTTATTAAGGAAAACTTTGCAGATAAGAAAACAAATACGCTGAACCTGATTTAATTGAAGAACATAGAGTTTATCGATTTATTGAAGAAAATATTATTGTCTGGAAAATAGATGACAATATGAGATATAAAAGACTTTTGAAAGCATAGAAACAGATTTTTACAGCCTTTCACTCACTACGAAATATTTGTCAAAAGATTCGTCATTTTGCTTTAGTTCTGCATTAGATTCAGTATCATGAATCTGGACTTCCTTTCTTTGAAAAACTAATATTACATGATAAATCATGCATATTATTTCAAGTTTGATTAAAAATAACTAAATAACTGAATATTATTATGTACTTTAATAATGTGAAACATGATTAATGTTCTATTAAGAAAAATAGTACGGATGAAAAAAAGAAAGTACGATGACCAAAATGAACCCCCCCCCCCCCCCCCCCAAACCCTCCAAATATAAAACCAATCACAACATTCAAGATTATGGAAAAAAATCCGATCCATATATAATGTCTTTTAAAGTTTTCCCACACCCTTTAAAAAGATATTTGATAGTCTTAATTATATTAATCATAATACATTTATCTCTACTTAAATGTCACTTGATTAATAGTACTACTCTACTAATTACTATATTAAGAGTAAATCTGAAAAAAAGACTTTCTATCTTAATTTTGAAACAAATATTTTAAGTTGCCAAAACGATATATTATCTCTCATCTACTTAATCTATAAACAAATTTTACATTATCAATGCATTTTTATTTATCGGAACATATCATATACTTTATTTTCTAGGTTATTAAATTAGTTACCTCATATTGTATGTTACTTTACTCCTTGTTTGGATAGTTGTTACCTATTAGTATATTATATCATATTGTTACATACTTTAAGTATAATATTTATCTTGAGGTACGATTAAATCCATCATTACGTAATGATAAAAAATATCACTTTATGTAACGACTGATTCGGTGTTGTCATTGTTGGGTTTTGGATGTATTTAATTAATATATTAAATACTTAAAAGAGGGTGAATGGGAAAATTGGAGGGAAATGAAATTTTTGAGTGAAATTTTACAGTTCCCCCCCCCCCCCCTCCGCGCAAATGGGCATTGTCCCATATTTGGGAAGCAGGAAGAGACTTTTTATTGGTATATAAGCAATTGCTCTTTCTTCTAGCTCTTTAAAGAGTTGAGAAGAAGGCAAGCCTCGCGCCGTCGTCGTGTCGCTCGCTTCGGCTTCGGCTTCGCTTCGGGCTTCGGCTTCGGATTACCCTCTTCAATTTTCCCTCTTTATTTTCCCTCTTTATTGTTGAGTTGCACCTCTTCAGATTTCAGCCCAACTTTGGCTATAAATACACACACTATTCTGCCTCAGAATTTCACTACGATTTTTTTGAGTTTTCTCTCCTTCTTCTGCATACTTTTACATCAAACAAAGTAAAAAGTAAGCTGTGATTTGCTAACCAACTTTGGTTCATTGAAACACTGGGGTTTGAAGTAGCCACTACACCAGTGTGTAATTCGTTTCTATCCTAGCGAGGAAATAATCCATAACCTTGGTACTAGAAGGGGATTAAAATTCCTTAAGGGAAACACTTTGAATTCAGTGCTCGAAATTGTTTTATGTCATTTCTGTTTATGTTTCATTTTCTGTATTATATTCATTTATATTTCCAGAATTATTTAAAATACGTCTACTAACAAGCTTAAGAATTTAATTTATTTTCTGTATTTGTACTTTACTGTTTCTGGAAGTAGGTAAAACCTTTTGTGGTTTTGTACTCTTATTAAAATCTATCTGTGATTTAACGTTTGTGTAATTCTTTTACAGAAATAAAAAAAACGACTCTAATGAGAATGAGAACCAAGCTGTTCCAATGTGACTATGCCAACTGCCTCAACAAGCCGGAACGACACCGGCAGCCATTGGCACCGGCTGGAGAAACCCGAAAATTTTCCGGGATGATTTCAAGCGCTTGCACCAAAGATTTCTTCTATTTGACTACTCTAAGTTCTCCAGGAAGTTCATCAAGGGAAGATGTTCCTGTCTTGTCCGATTGAAACTCCAGAGACTGAACGCTTTCTCGTGATTGAGCTGGGAAGCATTTCAGAATTTTTTGTGCAAGAATTATATTCTAAGCGGGCTGGAGGATGCTTTGTTTAAGTTACAGTAGCGTGTGGAAAACGTCAAAGGAACTGTAGACTGCGCTTTGAAAAGAAATACAAAACCGAAGATGCCGGGTTGAAAAAGTTTGTTGCGTTGCAAAGTTTTGGACGACAAAATGGTAGATAGCAAAGTCTGTATTACCCAAGTCCAGAATTGCAAGTGATTATTCACGATCTCACTTGCTGAAGGTATAACTCAAAAACTAATTATTGATGTTGAAAGTTAGTAAATCTTATATTTTTACTATATAGAAAATTTCATTGAAGGTCTTGTTATCAATGAAGCATTTCAAGTAGCCAGCGATGATTGAGAAGTTGCCTCCTTTGTGGAAGACTTCAAAAACTTACTTGAAACAACAAACGCAAGGAGATGTCCCTTGAAGATCTCATTGTTCGGTTGAAGAATCGAAGAGGACAAACAAAGCTGCTGAAAAGAGAGCCGTGGAAAGCTCAAACAATAATGGGAGCAAATATTGTTAAGGTAATAAAAAGAGGAAAGAAGGCTTCTGGACCGAAATACAACCCAAGCAAGAAGCGGTTTCAATGGAAACTGCTACAAACTGTGGGAAAAACTGGACACAAATCTACGGAGTGTCGTGCTCCAAGAAAGACAAGAAGAAGGGTCAAGCAAAAAATTGGTTTGAAAAGCATGATGATGTTGATGATTATGTGCCATGCTTTCCGAATGAACTTGGTGTGGAAATCCTAAGAGTGGTGGATCTGATTCTGGAGCCACTCGCCATGTTTGTGCTGTTAGAGAAAGCTTTTGGGCTTCTTATGCTCCTGTTGGACCCGATGAGACGATTTCTATGGGAAATGCTTCAAAAGCAAAGATTGAAGGATGTGGGAAGATATTTCTAACAAAATGACTTCCGGCAAAGTGGTGGACTTTAACAATGTCCTTTCATGTTCCCGAGATGTAGGAAGAATTTAGTCTCTACTGGATTTCTTGTTAAGGAATGTTTTAAATGCGTTTTGTTTCCGATAAGGTTTAATTAAGTAAGAAATGAAATGTTGTAGGAAAAGGTTACCTCCACTGAGGCCTTTTCAAGCTGAATGTAATGTGTGAAAATAATAATTAAAATATTTCAGCTTTCGTCTTACTTACTTGAGTCAGAATGAATTATGGCATATACGTTTGGGTCATGTCCAATTATAAAACCTTACGGAAAATGATGTAATTTTTGGAAGTATTTGCCCAAGTTTGAATGTGACAAATTCAAATGTCAAGTTATTGTGGATCTAAGTATTGTTAAACATCCTTATAAGTCGGTTGAAAGGAATTCAAATCCTTTAGACTTAATTCACCACAGATATTTTTGTGAATGAAGTCAATACCATCTCAGCGGTGGAAAAAAGTATTTTCATAAACTTTTATTGACAATAGTACTCGATTATTCGCTATGTTTACTTACTTAATAGTAAGATGAAGCGAATAACGCATTCAAGCAATACAAAAATGAAGTTGAAAACGCAAGTATAAGGAAAATTCAAAATGATAAGAAGTTGATAAGGGTGGTGAATATGAATCCTTTTGAACAAATATGTTTAGGAATATGGAATTATTCATCAAAACAACGGCCCCTTACACGCCCCAAATCCAATGGGATTGCAAGAAAGAAAGAATCGTTCATTAAAGGAGCTGATGAACGCATTATTGATAAGTTCTGGTTTGCCACAGAACTCGTGGGGGGAAGCCATTCTTACGGCTAGCCCGAATACTAAATCGAGTTACCCCATAGCAAAACACAATCCATTCCATATGAAAAATGGAAAGGAAGGAAGCCCAACTTGAATTATTTTAAAGTGTGGGTGTTTGGCAAAAGTGCAAGTTCCTAAAACCCAAAAGGGTAAAAAATAGACCGAAAAACCGTTGATTGTGTTTTTCATAGGATATGCGACTAATAGTAAAGCATATCGATTTCTGGTTCATAAATCAGGAAAAATCCCGACATTCATAATAATACGGTTATAGAATCAGATAATGCTGAGTTCTTTGAAAATATATATCCGTATAAAAAGGAATGTGAGTCGATTGGTGAAGGGATCTAAACGACCTCGGGAAGAAACAAAAGAAAGTACACTTAACCAGGAAGATCCAAGACGTAGTAAACGTCTAAAGAACGTCTACTTCATTTTGGACCAGATTTTGTGACTTTTCTTATTGGAAAATGAGCCTCAAACATTTAAAGAAGCTATGTCTTCTTCGGAATCATTGTTATGGAAAGAGGCAGTCAATAGTGAAATAGAATCCATTACTGATAACCATTACATGGGAATTGGTTGATCTTCCTCCTGGAAATAAACCGTTGGGTTCTAAATGGATCTTTAAGAGAAAATGAAAGATGATGGCGACTATTGACAAGTTATAAGGCAAGACTTGTGGTCAAAGCGTATAGACAACGAGAAGGTCTTGACTATTTTGATACATTACTCTCCAGTTACAAGAAAGTACATCCATACGAACGTTAGTAGCGTTAGCTGCAGTTTATGGTCTTGAAAATTCATCAAATGGATGTTAAGACGGCCTTCTTAAATGGAGAGTTGGAGGGAAGAAATCTACATGGAACAACCTAAGGGTTTGTGGTTCCAGGTAAGAAAAGAAGGTCTGTAGACTTGTTTAAGTCCCTTTACTGATTAAAACAAGCACCCAAACAATGGCATGCTAAATTTGACCAAACAATATTGTCAAATGGATTTAAGATAAATGAATGTAATAAAATGTGTACATATAGAATGTTCCAAATCACATAGTCATTGTTTGCTTATATGTGGATGATATGCTCATAATGAGTAATGACATGCCAACATAAATGCTACTAAGCGTATGCTAACTAGCAAGTTTGATATGAAAGACTTGGAGTTGCTGATTTAATTCTGGGAATTAAGATCTATAAGACTTCTCAAGGTTCTAGCATTGTCACAATCTCATTATATTAAGACAGTACTTGAAAAATTCAAGAACTTGGGCTTTAAAGTGCAAAGAACTCAATTGATGTGAATCTTGCATTAGCAAAAGAACAAAGGCCAGAGCATATTCACAATTGGATTATGCTCGTGTGTGGTTGCTTAATGTACATATGAATTGTACACGACCAGATATAGCTTGTGCTATAAGTAAATTGAGTCGATATACGAGCAATCAGGCCAATCTCATTGGATGGCCATGAAACGAGTTTTGGGTAATTAGTACATACCAGGACTTGCTTTGCACTACAATAAATATCCTGCGGTCACTGAGGATACTGTGATGCAAATTGGATCACCGGATCAACTGATTCCAAGTCCACAATGGATATGTATTCACTATTGGTGGAGGAGCGGTATCTTGGAAGTCATCCAAACAAACTTGTATTGCCCGCTCTACAAATGGAGGCTGAGGTTCATAGCCTTGGATAAAGCCGGTGGAAGAAGCTGAATGGCTCCGGAATTCTTGGTATGTTTTCCATTTTGGCCACCAAACGCGGCTTATTGTCAGCTACACTAATGTCGATACATTGTGATAGTCAAGCGGCAACTGGCAAGGGCTGGGAGCGTTATGTGATAATGGTAAGTCTCTCCATATACAGACGAAGACAAAAACCGGTTAGACAATACTCTCTAGAGGAATTATCACGATTGACTATGTAAAGTCAAGTGATAATGTGTCGGATCCACTTACAAAAGGCCTAACTAGAAGAGGTAGTTGAGAAGTCATCAAGGGGAATGGGACTGTGGCCGAGAACAAGTCATAGTGGCGGAACTCTACCTAGAAGACTGGAGATCCCAAGATCTAGGTTCAAGGAGAATCAAACAAAGTCATTTATGGACGGTTCAACATTTGTCAACTAAACTTTGGTCCATTCTCGTGATGAGACAAATGTTCAGTACCAAGGATAAAAATTAAGGCTTTTTAATGATTTCCTAAATTTGATACGGGTATATCAAATAGTGTATCTACGGAATGACACGTTTAGGAATCACCTATGTAAGTGTGAAGTGTTAGCCGCTTCAAGAGAACACTGTAAGGCAGTTCTCTACGCACTTATGAAACCAGGCGGTGTTCATGGCTGAAACGAACACAAACAATGAGAACCAAAGGACGGTTAAGGGTTGGTTGTGTGACTTTTGGTTGTCTAGGTATACATTAAAGTTCGACGGTTCAAAGATATCAAATCTACCGATTGATCGAGTATATCTGACATAAGTTTCACTACGGAAAGTTCAAAGGGAAACCTACTTATCCAGATGCAATTAATCCTTACTTGCGAATCACACAGTTTTTCATGCATACTTCCGTGATTATACCAATTCCCCATTCATGTGGGGGATTGTTGGGTTTTTGGATGTATTTATATTAATATATTAAATACTTAAAAGAGGGTGAATGGGAAATAAGGGAAATGAAATTTTTGAGTGAAATTTTAAGTTCCCCCTTGGCAAATGGGCATTGTCCCATATTGGAAGAGGAAGAGGTTTTTTATGGGTATATAAGCAATTGCTCTTCTTTCTAGCTCTTAAAGAGTTGAGAAGAAGCAAGCCTCGCGCCGTCGTCGTCGTCGCTCGCTCGGGCTCGGCTTCGGCTTCGCTTCGCTTCGGGCTTCGGCTTCGGGCTACGGCTTTCGGATTCGGATTCGGATCGGATTCGGATTTCGGATTCGGATTCGGATTCGGTCAAATGATCGATTGATTGATTAACTTTTTGGACCAAATTTATTGTTAATAGTAAAAATATTAACAGAAATGTTATTAAATATTTATTTTAATAACAGAATATTAATATTAAATATTAATATAAATCCAATCCGTTTTTCTTTGTTTGGTAACAGAAAAGTAACTACCCTCTTCAATTTTCCCTCTTTATTTTTTCCTCTTTATTGTTGAGTAAATGGCCCATTTATGTAATGGCAATTATTGCTGTCGGCGTTTTGCATTAACAGCCATTCTTGAAGAGTTTGCACCTCTTCAGATTTCAAGCCCAACTTTGACTATAAATACAACACTATTCTGCTCAGAATTTCACTAGATTTTCTGAGTTTCTCTCCTTCTTTCTGCATGTACTTTTAGC
>NC_031989.1:1082619-1193940 GCF_001879085.1 Nicotiana attenuata
AATTCTTCACGATCTTTATTAGGATCGTAATATAAAATACCACCGGTCACAGTGTTAATTCCTGGTTGAACTAGATTTGAACCTGTACTAGGGTTAACCGCAGTATCTACACTTGTCCCCTCTTGCTGCGCTTTCATTTGTAAATATTTAACTTTATCTCTAAGGTGTGTTTGTATGTGCCTAGCCAAACTACCCGTACCGCTACGGTCTCCAGTATATTTATGCGCCAGCAATTTCCCACAAGTTTTACACTTAGCCTTATTTTGTTCTCTTACTTGAGTAAAAAAATTCCAAACTATTGATGTTTCTAGGCGTTTAGAAGGTTGTCTATTAAAAGTAGGGGTTTCTACAGGTGGGTCGGGCGGGGCATCAGTTGGGTTATTAACAGGACTAGTAGGTGTATCATCTAAATCCGGTTGGGTTTCATCTACATCCTCATTTTCCTCATCATTTTCTAAGATAGTTTGATTAGGATAAAGAGCATTCATAACTTCTTCATTTAATTGTTCACCTGGTGCAACATTATGGCAAAATTCACTATCAAAAAATTAAAAACAAGGGTTATCACTATCAAGAATAATAGGAGCAGCAGGACGGGTAACAGGTCTGGGTCGGGGAGCCGGGGGAAGGGTAGTAGGTTGGAGACTACTTTCACCAATTTTAGCTTTTCCCTTACCACCAAATATTTTTTTCAAAGAAAATGCCATATTAATTACAATTATGCAAACTAAAACACACAAAAATATATTCTAAAAACTTAAGAGTTGGAATGAGTTTACCGAATTGCCGAACAACTTCTTGAAAATTGAAAATCGTTGAAGACTTGAAGACTTCAATTCACCAACATCACAATTTTTCAAAAATTGCAATAATAAAATAAGCAATTATAGAAGAGAAATTAGATATAGATTGAGAGAGATTGGTGAGTAAAAATGAAAGAATGAGGGGGTATTTATAGTTGAGAATTGGGAAAAAGTGTAATTATATAAAGTTTGGGGGCCAAATGGCTATTTTTTAAAGTGGCCAACGGATAAATTATGAAGGCCAACGGCTAGATTTTAAAAATCTGACCGTTAAAATTTTCTTTTTTTTAAAAAATAGCCGTTGGAGCCCGTTAGGCCCGTTAGGCCCGGTTGAACCGGCCCAGGCCCGCCTGCCGGTCCCGGGCTTAGCGGTCCCGGGCTCGTGGGCTTATAGAAGTGAACCGGCCCGCCACGGGCCTCCTGCACCATTGGAGACCGGCCCGCCAGGACCGTTTAGCCCGTTAAGACCGCGGGCCCGATCCGGTCCCGGTCCCAGCCCGGCCCACCATACAGCATTAGACCCCTGTGAGAGCCTTTGTGAGAATATCAGCCAACTGATGGTGAGTGGGTACATGATGTAGAGAGATTAGGCCTTCTTGCAATTTGTTCCTAACAAAATGGCAATCAACTTCAATGTGCTTGGTCCTTTCATGAAATTCTGGGTTGTGAGTAATGTGTATAGCCGACTGACTGTCACAAAACACCTGCATAGGACATGACTGGACAACAGTGAGTTCAGCAAATAATCTGCTTAGCCAGACCAATTCACCAACTACCTTTCTGAGGGATCTATACTCTACTTCAGCTGAGGATAAGGAGACAGTCTCCTGCTTCTTGGACTTCCAACTAATAGGACTATCTCCCACCAGAACAATGTAACCAGTGACAGACCTCCTAGAGTCTGGGCAGGCTGCCCAGTCTGAATCACAAAATGCCTTGATTGAACAGTCAGGATTATTTGAGAAGAAAAAACCTAGAGTGGGTTCCTTCTTCAAGTATCTGAGAAGATGAAATGCAGCTGTTAAATGAGTATCTCTTGGTGCTTGCATAAATTTGCTCAGGAGCTGTACACTATAAGCTATATCCAGCCTAGTGTTAGTAAGGAAATTAAGTTTTCCCACTAACTTCCTGTAGTATTGAGGGTCTGGCAGTAGGTTTCCTTCTTGTGCTTTCAACTTTATGGTAGGGTCAAGGGGTGAAGAGACACTGCTGTAGTCAAACACCTAATATTCTTTCAACAGATCTAGGGCAAACTTCCTTTGAGAAATGAGAATGCCATCTGGTTTGTATAAGACCTCTAATCCCAAAAAACAGTGAAGTCTTCCCAGGTCCTTTATTTTGAACTTTTGATCTAGGAAGGCCTTTAAGTCTGCAATCTCTGCTGAATCAGTTCCAGTAATATAACATTATCAACATAGACACCCACAAAAATAATGGAGGAAGGAGTTTTCTTGCAAAACAGGGAATGGTCATTTTCAGAATGTTGGTACCCTCTTGTGGACAATGCTTCAGTCAGTTTAGCATACCATTGTCTGCTGGCCTGTTTAAGCCCATAGAGTGACTTATTCAGTCTACACACTATCTTACCTGAACTATGTTGATCCACTACCAGCCCAGGAGGGGCTTCCATATAGACTTCCTCATGAAAGTCCCCATGGAGGAAGGCATTATTCACATCTAGTTGGAATATATCCCATCCCTTCTTAACAACTACTGTAATTAAAGCTCTAACAGTTGTCATTTTCACCACAGGGGAGAAGGTTTCTGTATAGTCAATCCCAGCCTGTTGAGTGTAACCCTTTACTACTAACCTAGCTTTGAATTTATCAACACTTCCATCAGCTCTATGTTTGATTTTATATACCCATTTGCAACCTATTGCTTGCTTGCCAACTGGTAGAGGGACAAAATCCCAAGTGTGGTTAGCATGAAGGGCCTCAAATTCTAGTGTCATGGCTGCCTGCCAAGCAGGATTGAGGGCTGCCTCCTCATATGAAGATGGCTCACTATCATGGCAAACATTTTGTATCAAGAGCTGACTTTCAGTAGATAGAGCATCAGGAGTAATGTGGTGATGATTGGAAAATAGGGCTTTTAGTGAAGAGGAAGGATTGGAAAACTGAGTAGAACTATTAGGTAACTGGTAAACATAGTCTTGTAGGTAAGCAGGGATTTGGTGATTTCTGCTTGACTTCCTGAGAAGTGGTGTTTCTGTGTGAGTGTGTGTGTCATTTGAAGATGAAAGTTGTAAGTTATTCTCATTGATAGAAGGAGATTCAGTGGCATTTGGAGATGGTGTGTCATGAGAGGGTGTCTCAGATTGGTGTTTTGTCTCTGGAGATGTGACACCAACAGGACTTTGTCCTAAATCCATAGGTAAAACCTGACTGTTATCTTCAATATAGTTAGGAGAGACTCTTCTAAGAACGGCAGGAAAAGAAGCATTTTCAGAACTTAGGGAAAATGGAAAAATGTTTTCATGGAAGACTACATCTCTAGAAGTGTGAATTCTCTTGGTGACTAGGCTCAGTACCTTGTATCCTTTTGTTCCAAAGGGATAGCCTATAAAGATGTGAGGAGTGGTTCTTGGTTCAAGTTTGTCTCTATGTATTTTGGGTAAAGTGGGATAACATAAGCAACCAAAGCTTCTCAAGTGGAAATAAAGAGGTTTCCTTTTATATAACAGCTCAAAAGGACATCTGTTATTAAGATAGGTAGTGGGCAGCCTATTTATCAAATAAGTAGCTGTTAAGATGCATTCTCCCCGATATTTGATTGGGAGTTTGGATTGAAACATGAGAGCCCTGGCAGTTTCAAGTAGGTACTTATGTTTTCTTTCTACCACACCATTCTGTTGTAGTGTATATGGACATGTTTTCTGATGTATGATTCCTTTAGATTGGTAGAATGAAAGGGCTTCATGGCTGGTGAATTCCAGGCCATTATCAGATCTAATGGCCTTTATGGAAGTATTGAATTGATTTTCAATCATGGTTACAAAAGCTTTTAAGGAATGAAGGGCATTCCTTTTGCAGCTTAACAGGTGTGTCCAAGTAGATCTACTGAAGTCATCCACTAATGTAAGAAAATATCTGTAATTATCATGGGTTGTGACATGGTAAGGGCCCTATATATCCATGTGAACCAATTCAAATAATTTGGAGGTAATGCTAGTTCTTTGGGGAAAAGGTAGTCTGGTTTGCCTTGCCATGGGGCATACAGGGCAGATAAAGAGTTGTCTTGGTGCAAATTTTACTGGGATTGAGGATATCCCTTTCATTTTAATAAAAGGAACATGACCAAGCCTATTATGCCATAGAGAATTTACATCATACTTATCAGACACACAAGAAGACTCATTCTATTGATTAAAGTGGAAGTATTTACAATTTGAGAGGTATGACATGAATGAGTATGACCTACAGACTTATGACTACTTGGAAATTGAGAAACAGGAATGCACTTACAATAGGAGGATGAAACAACGGAAGGTAAGACAGTTCCTTTACCCTTCAAACATCTGGAACAGAGGTAATACAGACCTTCTTTGCTACTACCAATCACCTGAGGCCTCTTCACTGAAGGGGCCTGACATTAGACAAAGTGCATTACTGAAGAACACAATACATCTAAGGTGTACTGTAAGAGAATGAACAGAAATCAAGTTTTACTTGAAAGATGGGACATAAAGGACCCTATGTAGAACAATGTCTGAAGAAAGTATCACATCTCCAAATTCAAGAACCTTTACTCTATATCCATTTGGTAGACTTATTAATAAAGGATAGAGTAATTTGGTGATATTAGTGAGTGCATGTCTGTTAAAGGTCATATGATTGGATGCTCCTGAGTCTATAATCCAAAGATCAACTTTTGATTCAAAACATTTACATGAAGGTTTGTCCAAGTCTATGGAGGAAGTACAAACAACAAGACCTGCAAAGTTGGCACTGCCACTTGTGACATCCATGTTGCTGGGAGAACCTCCTGCATATCCTATTTGGAAGTGCTGCAGCAAATTCATTATCTGCCCATACTGCTCCTTTGTGAGATTGAGATTCTGATTGCCATCTTGTGGTTCTTGTTCATTCACATTCTCATGAATCATGTCAGCTGGAGTTCCATGCACATTAGCCACAGATCATTTTCCTTTGTTGAACCTGTAGTTCTAATTGTTCCCTTGGTTATATGATTGAACATTGGTGTTGTTGCGATTGAGACTTTGATTACTATAAGAATTCCCTTGAGGATACCCATGTAACTTGTAGCACTTCTCCTTTGTATGCCCTGGTCTTTTGCAATAATCACAGAATGGGCGACCCCTGTTGTTGTTATTAGGTGTGTAGTGTGTTTTGAAATTTCTAGCCCCAAATAGACTTTGATTTTGTGAACTTGCACTCACATGTAATGAAGTGGAGTCCAAGGTTAGCTGACTATTAGGCTTGAATTCTCTTTGTTTCTCCTCTTGAATCAGTAGTGAGAAAGCCTGTGCCATAGAGGGCAGTGGCTTCATCATGAGAATACTTCCTCGCACTATTGTGTAGACCTCGTTTAGTCCCATTAGAAACTGGATGAGCCGTCGATCCTGTTCTGCTTTGTGCATGGTCTCTTTTGCTCCACAAGTGCAATGGCAGGTGCACTGAGATTTGGCACTTAAAGTGTTCAATTCTTCCCATAATTTCTTCATCCTTGTAATATGTAGTGATGTCTAGGGAACCTTGCGCAAGATCATTGATCTCTTTCTGAATCTGATACAATTTTCCCCCATTCGTCTGTTCATATCGATCCTCTAATTCTCTCCACAGCTCGACTGAGTCATTCACATACTCTACGCTGTCAGATATTTCCTTGGCAAGGGAGTTGAGGATCCACGAAGTTACCATGTCATCACACCTCTCCCATAGTCGAAACTGAGGCGAATCAGAACTAGGTTTGTTAAGCTCTCCGGTAATAAATCCCAATTTATTCTTAATCGATAAGGCTCGCAATACGCTTCTTCTCCAGGAGCGATATCCAGTTTCGTCGAATGGAACTGGTACCAAAGTCATGCCAGGACTATCTGAAGGGTGAATGTAGAGGGGATTACCTGTATCGACGGTCAATTGATCATTTCTGCTTGAGCCAGGAGTTGTCTCTCCGAGTTGATCAACAGCCATATTCAAAGCTTCGATCTAACGAACCTGACGGATTTTAACTAGACTTGAGATCTTCGATCTGTAAGAGGAATGCATCCAGATTTGGGCGACAATTACCAAAAACCTAGAAATTGACGGAACAAGAAAATGTAATTTGGATCGATAGTTGAAAGACGCTGGAGGAATATGAGCTGACGTCCTTGCTCTGATACCATATCAAAGGTGCATGTGAGCTTGAATGGATGGAGCTCCCATGGAGTTCTCTAGAATGTTCTGAGAGAACAGAGAGGAGAAGAGAGAGTGGAGAGATAGAGATATTTTCCAAAGAATATTATTTTCACACTGTTAATTCCCAACAGTACACGTATATGTATATATATACATTGACTAAAACTAGTTGCTAATATCTGCTTTGACTAAAGCTAAGCTAATGCTAAGCTGCTAATGCTAAGCTAACTAATGCTAAGCTAACTATTAATTGTGTTACATAATAAAGAATGAAACTAACTATCAATAACAATAACTATACTCAATATGCTAAATAATCAACCTGTCTATAAACAGTGACAAAATCTGGATATAATTCTTCTATTACGTTTAACTTATTGTTTACACTAACATATAATCATTATATTTAATTTTCATTAATCATCACTCGTGTTACAAACTTGTCGTCTAATACTCCCTCGGTCTCAAATTATCTGTCGTGTTTATCTTTTACACGCCCCTTAAGAATATTAAATAAGGGATACTTTTGACTGTTTTACCCTTATTTATGTCTTAAGATATAATCTCTCTTCAAGAACAATTAATATTAAAGGTAGAATAAGAAAATAATAAATAATTTAGTCTTGAACTTCTAAAATGACAAATAATTTGAGACAATTATTTTTAGAAATCATGACAGATAACTTGGGAGTAGAAACAATCTCAATAAAAGACATTTTATGTCATCTCAGATCTACTACTTAATTAACGCAGAAAATATCCATTATACTACTTCGATTATGTTCTTGCAAAATAATACTAAATAGGAATTTAGTCATTACGCGTGTATGTTTATTCTGCGTTATTGTGTTGTATATATACATGATAATTGATATTAGTGATATTTGGCTTTTTAATTGCTTTCACATCTTCACAGTCAAGATTCATGATCACAATTAACAAGGTTTAATTGCTTTATTATGTCAAAAATTGTAAGCCAGCACTATATTTAGTAGCTTCCAGCTAGACAACAACATCAGAGGATTCTAAGGGTGTCTAGAAGTAATTAAAAAGCAGCTCTTGTGGGTTGGAATTTGTGTGTAACTCTTCACAAGATTTATAAGTAAATTTTCTCATTTAGCTCTTAATTATATGACTTTAATTTATCAGATTTTTATATGTACATTCCCGAATATACTTTTAATGTAATATAAGAACATGACCGACTTGTCTTAAAAACTATATTCACATGTAAAATCACAAGCGAGTATTTAAACTTAAAATGAATTCAGCGAATAATAATTTTAGTAGTTATTTTGTTCGTCATTCGCTCATGTAAGAACCATTAGTACTATCACATATTTACTGGCGTTTTCAAGAACACAAGGGTACATAATTAAGGTGGAAGAGGGCGGTTCGACAAAGTCAAACTTTATGAGGGGCCTTAACTTTTTTATTAATTTTTTTTTTGAAGTCTTTTCTCTAGTTTATTTAGATGCAATGTTATTAATAATTTTTTATAATCAATTTCTCCTAATAAGTCTTTCTCAATTGACAATATAGCTAATTCATTTAATCTCTCTTGAGACATTGTTGATCTTAGGTATAGTTTTATCAATTTTAATTTTGAAACACTTTTTTCTGATGAAGCAACGGTAATAGGAATTATAAACATTATTTTATAAGTAATATAGGCATTTGAAAAAGAATCAAATTTTTTTATTTGATTGAGTATATCAATTAAACTGTTATCTTCTAATTGTATTATTTTTCGTAACACTTTTAATTTAGAAAATAAATCTAAACTATCAATATCGGGTTCATTATTATGCTTTAAGGAACATTCAAGATCAAGACAATATTTTTCAAATTTCCATCATCTAGTGATCTCAGATTCTTACCGCTAAATAGAAAACCAAAAATATTTTCATATGCTTCTAATTGTTCAAATCTATTTTGAAGTGAAAAAATAACTTTGTCTACTTCTCTCTCCGGTCCATAATAAGTGACTTTTTTTGCTTTTATTTTAGTCCAAAATAAGTGTCCTTTTATATAATCGAGAAGGAATTAACTTTATTTTTTCAAAATTTGCCCTTATTTACATATCTCAATGTGTCAAGTTAACAACATATAAATTTTAATTAAAGATAATTTAATCAAAATATATTTTTTGCTTTATTTAAGAGTCAGTATTTTCTTAAGGGGGTGTGACAAATGTCAAAATTTACTTATTATGGACCAGATAGAGTATGTATAAAAAGGAATCAACTCTAAAGGATTATTCGAGAGCTTTTGATATTTCATTATCAATATTCTCCTCAAATTGTTTCTTCCTATATACCACACATTTTTTACGAAATTCAAGTTCGATATTCATTCCAAATGCAATTTCTTTGGCAGAAATCATAATAGTTGCAAATCCTTCGTCTCTATATTTGTTAAAGAAAGAAATCAAACATTTTCACTTCACAGAACTTTTTTTTAAACTTCTAACATTTTTTTGCCATATTGTAAATTATGTCCTTCCAGGCGCGGCCCTTCCATAAAGCAAGTAAAGCAACTGTTTTAGGACTCACAATATGGCAAAAAATGTTAGAAATTTAAATCTTTTTTCTTTAATTTTTAAAGATATTTTTGGGTAGTGTAGACCTATGAATAGTGAAGAAGGAATCAAGGCAATAAGTTAGAGGACCTTTAGGGGTTTAAAGTTTAAACCATGCATTATTGTAGTATAGGATGCAGCTAAAACCCTAGGCTGCAATCTTGAAATCCAATTTACATCTTCTTGCACTATTTCCCACTAACTTTTTTTGAGCAACTATTTGTGTATAATAAAGGGTTAAATAAGTCTCTAATGAGAAAAAAAGAAGAAGGAATTCAATAAGCGAAGTTGAGAATGAACGGACTAATCCCTGATTTGTTACATATATAAATTACTCATATGTATATATTATCAAAGGACAACCCGGCGCACTAAGCATTCGCTATGCGCAAGGTTCGAGAAAAGGCCGGATCATAAGGATTTATTATACGGAGCCTTACCCTGCATTTCTGCAAGAGGTTGTTTCCACGGCTCGAATTCATGACCTCCTACTCACATGACAACGACTTTACCAGTTATGCCAATGCTCCCCCTACAATTCTACAAGAGCTATTTTCACGGTTTGAACTTGTGACCTCCTAGTCACTTGGCAGCAATGTTACCCTGCATTTCTGCAAGAGGTTGTTTCCACGGCTCGATTTCATGACCTCCTGGTCACATGACAACGACTTTACCAGTTATGCCAATGCTCCCCCTGCAATTCTACAAGAGTTATTTTCACGGCTTGAACTTGTGACCTCCTAGTCACTTGGCAGCAATATTACCAGTTACGCTAAGGCTCCCCTTTTGATATATATTATCGTAAGTTAAAAAAGAATTATATGGTCCCCTCTTCAAAATACAGACACATCATTCTCCAATTTATCCTTGTGCATTTAGTCTCTGATAAGGTGGTTGGAATCGTTTATTTAATTTTATTTATTTCATTTTGTGAGATGGAGAGTCAGTGTTACAGTATTAGGACCATTATTTGAAGAGCTATAAGTGGCTAATACGCGACACATTTTTTTGAACAAATTGATTTGAAGGGACACATAAAGCATGAAATTGACCCATATATAACTGCTTAATAACATTCATCAAAAACGTTGCGTACATGCAACTTTTGTTGAAAACATATACACAATACACGGAGGCTAATTTAAGATTTGAATTTTATGAATTTTTACAATAACCTCAAATTAATAATCAATAATTACTGAGTTTTCAATTATATATTTATAAATATTTAATAAATTTTTGATATAGATCTCAGTAAAATCTAATATTTATGTGAATTCGTATATTATATGCTAGCACCGCCTCTAAAAATATAAAAGGGAAAGATCATGGACATATCCACTAACAAAGAAAGAAAACGAGGCTAAAGAAAAGTTTTATGAAGTAATGAGCAAATAAAGAATGGTATAGGTTGGTTTGGCCACCTCTATTGCGTGAACAATTGTTTACCACTAACTAGTATTATTATTATGCCAATAATTTCAGTAATTATCTCTAAAGTCAATCAATTCGGCCTGCATGCATTTCTGACTTGACTAGAATTATTACGCTATGCCATCCAATTTAATAGTCAATTAATCAACTAAAGCTTTCTTTACATTAATTATCCTCCTCGTTAGATGTTAGGCTTTTGGTCCTACAAAATAATCAGGTATAAATATTTGTATTCTATATATACTGAATAATTTACCCAATAATCTTTAAAACACATAGTAGTAATTATGCTAAATTTGCATTCATTGCTACAAAGATGTACTCTATTAGTTAACAGTAGTACTACACATCCATCGACTTAAAATTCGAATTATGTCTGACAATAAACAACATATATCTGCCACAGAAAAGGTGATAAAAGCTTCGATAACATATTTTGCTTTGGTTCTTATCTTTGTTGAATATATTAAAATAGCAAATTATTAGTGAAATAAAAGGTCATGTTTATGTCCTTTGAGTTCGGTTGAAAATTATTATCTTGGGGCTAGCTTATACGTATAATATTATATTGAGTACCTACAAACTTTTACCAGTATATATATATATATATATATATATATATATATATATATATATATATATATATATATATATATATCGAGTAGTTCTATTCATCAAAATTTAATTAAACTGCTAGGAGAAAAATAATCCATCTTTTTTATTCTACAAAGATTTGAACTTTGATCTCGACGTGGTATCTTGCTTGCCATTTTCAGTTTTTCTTAGGCTTAGGGTGGAGGTGGGAGATTCACATAAACAAATATTGTACATCCATGTAGTGAGATTTCTTTATATGCTAGGAACACGTTGTTTGTCGTCATTTAAATATTACGTGGCAAAGTAATTACTATTAATATAGTAAAATCAAGTGCAGATTTAGTGCAATGGTTACAGATTTACGTAACTCAATAATTTTTATTTATATTCTATGTTTTTATCAAGAAATTCATTAAATGTATAAAAATATTTATCTCAATATCAAATTCGTTGATCCGATTATTTAGGTATATTAATTTAAGATCGATGTAGGAATCAAAAATTAAAATTTTAAATTCGTCTCCGATTAAAGGGCATCCCGGTGCACTAAGCTCTTGCTATGTATCGTGTCCGGGGAGGGGCCGAACCACAAGAATCCATTGTATGCAGCCTCATCCTGCATTTTTACAAGAGACTGTTTCCACGACTTTAAAATAATAGTTTTTCTAAGAAAAGAACATATACACAATAAACTTAAGAAAAAGGAAGAAAATTGGAATAAGAAAGCGTGTCACGAGAAAGAGACGGAGAAAAAAACAAAATAAACAAGAGTTGGATGGGGAGAAAGGTATATAATTGTGCACATCAACTATATGATCACCAAATGGTATGCTTGTGCATGAATGAGTACAGAGAGTTGTCATAGTACACATACAAGGGAAGATGATAAGTATAAATCTGATTAAAAATTTGCCGTGCAGTGCTGTAATACTAGCCAGAGGGAGAAGGAGAAGACTAAGTACTAAAACTACTAAAAAAGCTCGTGGGACCAAAAACAAAGACAAATTTGCGTGATGCCATTATATGCACTCTCTTTCACATTTTCTGGTGGCTTCTCTCTTTCTTTTTGACACCTCCATTACCATTAACTAAAGTTAAAATATCCTTCTTGGTTTTGGGAAAGATTACCAAAACCTACTCAACATCCTCATCTTTCTTCTTTTGCCAAACAAGCAAAACAAAAGATTTACAGTCTCTATTTTAGGCAGAACAAGTCGAAAACGTGACTAGAGAGAGCTATAAACATTAAAATAAACCCACTCATAAGTTATGGCTTTCCCTTTCCCTTTGCTTGTAGTGCCAGCTATTCGCCTTTAGTTAAAACTGGAAATAAAAACACTTTAAACGGTATGCAATATCAATCGTCCTATATGGTTTCGATTGTAATTTGCCAGTCAATTAAACTAACACACATGACATATATACATACTATAAATACAAAGTAAATTCCGCAAAAAATTCAAAAGAATAAATCAAGACGTGTAAACTCATGATCTAATTTCAGATTACTATGGTGCTTTCCTGGTCAAATGAATGATAGCTTTATGTGAACGTTTAAATGGTGTTGTCCTCCAAATTTTTCTTCAAATGTAATTTAATCGATGCAAGTGAGTTTTGCATTACGAGGACGTCAATATTATTGTTTATCTCATTTCTTTTTCTCCCACCTCAATATGTTCGTTTGATGGGGGTCTGACAATTCGTGAGAATCGTGTAAGTTGGGGCTTTTCCTTACTCAATACTTTCATTTATATACTCTTTAAATTGTTGTTTTCATCAATGGTGCTTGGTTTAATTGATGGAAAGGACAATATGTAGAGAAGAATGGGCTGGCATATGATTCAAGAATGAAAGCGCACTATATGGACTAATATATTATGACTTATTATGGTTGAAAGAAAAAGATGTTAATTTGTCTAGATGGGAGAGATTTAATTAGGATGTATGGTGGAGACCTTACGTTTTGCTCAACCATAAAAATGAAAAGATTTTCCAAATATCACCAACTTGTTTGTTCAATATCAACGTAAATGATGCAATTCAACAGGTAGGTAATTATGGGGTGGTCAGCTAATCAGCTTTGCCACATGACTGTATTAAGAGAAAATTGGCTAGTTAATTATAGTCAAGATTCCAATGCAAAATAAAAGGGAGAAAAGTAAAATCCATAGCCCTATTTTCTCTGATTCCTTGCAATTGACTACTTTATTTTACATTAAAAAGCGTTTCATGTTCTTGAAGTTTCTATTTTCCACTTGCTCGTAGGCTAAATAATAGGAAAAATGGAAGGGATAGGTGAGTGAATTTGACAGATTCATTTGAAGAAATTTTTGGTAAAACATTAACTTTGAGAGAAGAAGAAGCGAACTCGGCCAACAAACATAGCAATTAGGTCGGAAGTATGCTGATATCTTCTTTATTTTGTAAGAAAAGGAATGTGATGAATACTAGCAGTTAAGCTGTTTGAATCTTGAAAACCAAGTAAAATTCAATATTATATTTTATCAAAAGCTTTTTTCTTTTTTCTTTCTTTTATTATTCAAATTCAAAAGGAAAATAAACAATTTTGATGTGTGTACATCTCTCATCCATCCGATTCCACTTAACAGAGATGCCAAAAGGAAAAAAAGAAATAAAAACTTCAAACTTTGGACAACCTCAACAGAGCAATATCTAATTTTCAGAATCATAATTTTTCTAAGGACCCACTAGGCAAATCAATTAAAAAAAATAAGAAAAAAAAGTAAGAAAACTATTGCACAATGAGAATGACATAGGCTTAACAACTAGATAGGCATCTTGCATTAGGCAATGGATCCTCTGTGACCACCTCAGAAATTAATTATTAGAACAAGAAACCAATCTCCTTTCTCTATGCATACAGGGACAGGTTTGTCTCTCGCTTTAAATAGTGCTCCATTTACCAAGATTATTGACTATATAATATAATTAGTTAATTACAAATCCCCCATTTACTTAAAAAAAGAGAAACATTAAAAAATTAGACCAGATTTTCTTTTAAAAATTATTCACATTAATAGTAAATTGTCTTGAGTCATATGAGGGATAGGTGGGCAGCCTGGGCCATATAGAAACAATTCCAGCGGCAGCGGTAACGGCAGAGACCCTCTGCACGCCCAACAACAATATCAACCCCAACTCCAAGACTATCCCCACATCTCCTTTATTGATTCTCCTTCTCTTTCTCTTTACTTAATATATATACACAAAAACTTTACGTATGTGGTGTGTGTGGAAAATACCAATATACAAGTGAAAAATTCAATGAATAATAAATAATAGGGGGAGGAAGAATTGATAAGAAACACGAGAGTTCTCCAAAGAAAGAGCCAAACCAAAACCAAAGCTAAAGCCACGCAAAAGAGGAAGAGAAACAAGGGAAAGAAGAACAAAGCAAAAGGAAACCAAGAACCAGAATAAGACGGGCTACCTCATTCTCTCTCCCTCTCTTTCTTGGACTGATTCTCTATTTCTTCTCTCTCTCTCTCTTTCTTTCATATGCTTTCAAAAGCATTTTAGCATAGCAACGAAGCAAAGCTAAGGGAGCAAGCAAAAGAAGGCAAGTTTTGAGGAGGAAAAAAACAGAAGAAAGGAAATAAAGATAAAGTTTTTAGGTTGGAAAAAGGTGAGGAAGCAGGCAGAAATGGTCATGTTGGTGTTTTTGGAAATGGCTTCTCAGACGTAAAAAGATTCATTCACTCTATTAACCTCACTCTCTCTCTCTCTCTCTAGGGAATCAAAAAGCTTCTTTCTTTTCCCCCCTTCATTTACTTGTCCTCATTCTTTACATTTCTTTGGTATTTTCTTGAAGGGTGTCACTGAAGAATCCGCCTTTGTTTAGGGCATCTTCTTCTCTATTCATGCTGTTTATGTGTTAGCCTTATAATCACACAACCCTCACCAATCACACATCTATTTCTTCATAACCATCTTCCAACTTAGAATCCCATTTCTCTCTATATAATCTATCTACCTCTCTGTTCTGAATTCTGATCATATCCCATTTCTAGAAATGGCTGTTCAAGCTCAATACCCATCAAATGTTCTCTTTCTAAACAGGTCTGCATTCAACACCCTTCCTCTTTCTCCCAAAATTTTATCCCTTTGTCTTGTCTAAGTATTTTTAATGGAATTTTCCTTGAATCTTATTGGTTGCAGAAATGTACAAGAAGGAAAAGGCCAAATAGGTAATGATTATTCATTGCAACATCAACCTGGTGGTGGTAGTGGAGGAGGATCTTTTCTTGATCAAACACAAATGCTATTCAATCCAGGAGGTAGGAAAGACTTCATACTTACATAACAACTGTATTTCAATCCCAAACCAGTCAAAAGCTCGGAACTTTACTTTTTTCGTCTTCTTTATAATCAATTCTGTATTGAGCATACAAATTTCAATCTAAATATCTAATTATGATGTGATTTTTGGGATGATAGGTGGTGGAAATACAAGAAAGAGAGGAAGAGAACTTACAAGTACAACGGCAGCAATGAATCCATTGATGTCAATGCAATCTCAGCCTCAACCTCAACCTCAACCTCAACTCATTGACCTCACTCAGCTTCACACATCGCCTCCTTCGCAGCAGACACCAAATGTTGTCTCCACCGGACTCCGTTTAGCTTTCGGAGACCAACAGCAGCAACAACAACAACAACATCAATTACAGCACCAGCATCATCACCACCACTCTCTTTCTCCTCAATCCTCTCAATCATCAGCTTTCTATTCAATATTAACAGAAGATTTAGCTACTCATATCAAACAGCAACGCGATGAAATTGATCATTTCCTCCAAATTCAGGTACTATTTGTTTTTCTTCAAAATTTTACCTTACAAAGAGTAGCAATAATTACGCCTCAATCCTAAACTATCGTTCAGACTCTATGAATTCTCACTATGCATTTCGCCCGATACCAAAATGTATTCATCACAGGGCAGTCCAATGCACTAAGCTCCCATGCTCCCGTTCCAGTGCGGAACTGCAAGAGGTTGTTTTTGCACTTTGAACTCGTGATATCCTGATCACATGGAGGCAAATTTTACCTGTTGCGCCAAGCCTCCCTTCAAAATTCATCATGAATTGTATTAATTTTAAACTGATCATTAATCTATCATAACTCTTTTCGTTTTTCTTTTATCCGAGTTTAAACTAAGCAATGTGAACAAGCTCATAGAGAATAGAGTCTTTTTCTTTTAAAATTTTGCCATGTTTTTCAATTTCTTTTTCGTACTTCTCAATTGCAGAGGATGAATTTGTTTAATTTTTTTGTATTCAATAGGGAGAACAATTGAGGCGTACGTTAGCAGATAAAAGGCAACGTCACTACCGTGCGCTGATAGGAGCAGCAGAGGAGTCAATGGCGCGAAGGCTAAGAGAAAAAGAAGCGGAGATGGAGAAAGCAGCGCGGCGAAACGCGGAGCTAGAGGCGCGTGCAGCGCAATTGAGCGCGGAGGCGCAGGCTTGGCAAGCAAGGGCGAGGGCACAGGAAGTGACGGCAGCGACGCTGCAAGCGCAGCTTCAACACGCAATGATGAACGGCGGCGGGTGTAACGAGAGAGACGACGGGAATGGCGGAGGCGAACCGGAGGATGCTGAATCGGCCTACATTGACCCGGACCGAGTTGTTGAGTCGACCGGTCCGAGTTGCAAAGCGTGTGGGAAACGAGTCGCCTCAGTAGTGCTATTGCCGTGTCGCCATTTGTGTGTTTGTACAGAATGTGATGCTGTTGCTCAAGCTTGCCCGTTGTGTTTCTCCATTAGAAGCTCAAGCGTTGAGGTCTATCTTTGCTAGAAGCCCAATTGGAAGCCCAAGTACCGGCCTACTTTGTTTTCGGCCCAAGCCCAAGTCCTGAACTAGGACCTTTTCAATTAATGTTCTAATGGTTAAAAAGAGTTATTATAATTAAAAAAGGTAAACAAAAATGAAACAAAAATAATATTTCATTTAATAAGTATATAATTTCTTACTTCGAAATTTTCTTCTTTTCTTTACTTTTTTTCTTGGGGTTTGGTTTTGCAGCAAATCAAGGACTCAAAAGTTTTCATTGCCTTTTATTTTGGAGAGGTTAAACACAGTTTGACTGTTTGAGATGAGGCATTGCCTTTTCTGTTATCTTTTTTCTTTTTCTCTTTTAGAAAATTAATTGATTTGTAAATTCGTTTATTTACCCCTCCTTTTGACACCATAAATCTTAACATTTTCGTCATTTTTTTTTCTTCTTAGAATGGCATCAAGAATAGTTGTCAATTATTCGTGATTCATATTTTACTACTTGCAGTTCTTTCTAAAATAAAAGATAAATGTATCAAATCTTAATGTGCAATAAAATAAGAATAATAATAAGGGTATATAATTAGAAGAGAGGTGAGTGTTCTTTTAATTTAGCCAAGCTTCTCCGATCCTAGAAGCACTTTTTTTCAAAGTTGAAGTGTTTGGCCAAGCTTTTAGAAGAAAAAAAAGTAATTTTGAGGAGAAGAAGAAGCAGTTTTGGAGAAGCAGAAAAAAGTAGTTTTTCTCCAAAAGCACTTTTTTAAAAAGTATTTTTAAGAAAAATACACTTAGAAGCAGTTTTTAAAAGTTGCGCAATTATTGCTCAGAAATATTTTTTTAAATTAATTAATCAAACACAAATTAATTCTCACCAAAAGTACTTTTGAGAAAAGCAATTTTAAGAAAAAGCACTTCTCAAAATCGGTGTTTTAAAAGGTGTTTTCTGGGCGAGCCCTGGGGCGAGACGCACCAAAAACGCCCTCAGGCTATTGTGAGGGGCGAAAGTCTTAAGAGGCGTACGCCAGGGAGTTTAAAGCGCGTTTTTGTAGTGAGGCGTAAGCCCCAAAGACTTTTTCAATTTAAAACAAAAAATGTTGAATAAGTCCTTCATATAATACCCAAATTCTCAAAAGACACCTTGTAATTACTCAAAAATTTTAATAAGGGACTGAAATGAATTAAATTTAAAAGTCAAGACCCTTTTTTATTGATTAAAGCCCTAATTTATCGTCTTTTCCCAATTCTTTATCTTGTTCGCTAGTCAGCTAATATCTTCCAAAGCATCGAATATCCAATTTTTTTTACAAATACAAAGAGATCTCCATTCTCCTTCATAACAGCAAGTTCAAAGTTCAAATTACAGGTTAGTCATCCTTCTTGTTCCTCCATGTAGAAAACTTTTTTTTTTTTTTACTCAAGTTACTTGTGCATGTAAGTAGCGTAATTATTTTGACTAGTTTTTTGTATATATATATATATATATATATATATATATATATATAGTTTTCTTTAATTTTTATGCATGTTTAAATATTTATCGTAATTATATTATTTTATAAAATATTAAAAATTAAATACCATGGGGCTTACGCTCCGTGCCTCGAGGCTTACGCCTCGCTGAAGCATATGTAAAACGTCTTACCTTACGCTCACGCATTTTAAAACACTACTCAAAATAAGTTAATTTTTATAGCTTAGTCAAACAGGCTATTAATCTAGCTTTTAACCATAGAAGATTAATTTATATTATTACCTCTCTAATTCTAGTGTTCCAAATATAGTCAAAAAGTTTTAACTGGAAATATTCCACGGGACCATCTCTAGTGTTTGAATAATGAAAAACACTACATGGCCTAATTAAAAGTTCGGCTTGAATTTATTTTTCTAACCTAATTAAGAGATTTATTCAGGACCCTATTGTTAAAATGAGAATTGTTACACCAGAAATTAGCACGGCGTGACCCCTTAAGGCGATGGTCTTGGTGGAATGTCTCCATTTTGGATGGTCTTAGCAAGATGTCTCCCCTTTTTACTTAAATACCATAGTTTTTTATTTTTAAAGCTTGAAATTCTTGTTTGATGGTGGAAAATAAAAGTTAATGGTGGATTTGTTGTTGAAATCATTTTTTCCCTTTTTATTTAGGAGGGTCTATAGTGTTTCCACATTTTTCCTCTAACATGACTCGAACCCAGAACCTAATAATCATGGGTGGTTGTGCTTTACCAACTAAGCAAGCCTCACTTGTTTGTTGAAATCATTTGAATGCTGATAGTTTGTGTTTAAACTTTTAGTTTAGACACAGATTTTGGTAATTCACTGTAAAAATCTCAAAACTCCATTATTGGACCTTAGAAAGTATTGAACAAGACAAAGTTGATCTTTTTGATTTAATGTTATTCGGCTAAATTAGTGATTAAGGATTGTTTGTATTAGTAGTTGGAAGCTTTGTTTTAAGTTTGAGATCATTTGGAACTTGCTTGTTGTTTGATCGAAATTGAAGTTGCAAATTCGAATAACACTTTGTTAAAATTACCTAGAAAAAATATGTCAATCCGATAGACTTCGGTGAATAACTTAACATATAGGTAGATAAAATATAGCATCAACTCTACCAATTCAATTAGAAATATCCACGAGGAGCAAAAATATGACAATTTAGTAGGTTTTTATGAACAACTTAACACAAGATTAATAATAATAACATCAACTCTACCTGATTGATTGAGAAATCCTAAAGAGCAAAAGTATGATAATTTTGTATACATTGATGAACATGTCACGACCCGGATTTCCCACCATCGGGAGTCGTGATGGCGCCTACTAACGGAGCTAGGCAAGCCAAACATTTAAACATTTTCGGATAACAACATAACAATAATAAAATAACGAGTCTTTAAAAAAATGCGGAAGTCTTTTAAAACATAAATAACTGAAAATCCAAAAATGCGGAAGTCTAATATTTCACTACCCAAGACTGGAGTCGCTATCTCAAGAACTACTGAAGAGTGCTACAAACAAGTCTGAATAGAAAATGCCTAAATGTCTGTCTCGGTACAATGAAACAAACTGAAAACATAGAAAGGGACTCCGGCCTGCGAACGCCAACTAGGCTACCTCGTAAGTCCCTGGACTGAAGTCAGCTCCCGATCAATATTCTACTACAGTGGTCCAAAAGCTGCTCCGGTACCGTGATCTGTGCAAAAGAGCACAGAAGTGTAGCATCAGCACAACCGACCCCATGTGCTGGTAAGTGCCTGGCCTAACCCCGGCGAAGTAGTGACGAGGCTAGACAGGACTACCAAATCAACATGTGCAGTTCAATGTATATATATATGCAATACAAGGAATGAATACAAAAGTTAAACAGTTAAGAGGGAGGGGAGCATACTATGGGGGAGTACAGTCCGGATATAAAATTGACAATTTAAGTAAGAAACAGGGCAATAATAATAGTTAATGAGAGCAGAAAAGTCAACAATTGCACGGCATCAACCTTCGTGCTTTTACTCTCATTCTCACCAAAAGCAATCAAATAAAGTGCACAGCATCACCCTTCGTGCTTTCCCTCACATAACTCTCATATCATGACACGGAATGATCCTTCGTGCAATTATAATCAAATCAGAGCACGGAATGTCCCTTCGTGCATAAATAATTAAAGCATGGCACGGAATGACCCTTCGTGCAAATATAATCAAGCATGGCACGGAATGACCCTTCGTGCAAATATAATCAAAGCATGGCACGGAATGACCCTTCGTGTATTATTACTCTTCCTCACCCAAACGGTAATCACAACCAAACGGGGCGAGGGGATAAACAAATAATAAAAAATGTCCCGGCAAGGGAATTACACAATTAGCAGCTAAATCCCGGCAAGGGAGTAACAATAACACTTTTACATCCCGGCAAGGGGGATAATCAATATACTCAAACCATCCCGGGCAGGGATTAATCATATCACTTCCTCTTTCTTTCATTTCTTACTCAATAGTCTTATTATCGTTCGAGCCAACGCTCCAAAGAATTTACAATTCATATTTAGTCCTCATACTCTTCACATTGCATAGAATTCATCAATTAATATGGAAGAGTCATAACAATATCAGGATAAGTACATACAAGGACCCACGGTCATGCTAGACACCGGTGTGTAGATACTCGTCACCATGCCTATACACCGTACTCGATCATTTTGCACTTAGCAAATAATAACACTCTAATCCGATTCCTTCAAGCCAAAGTTAGATCAAACACTTGCCTCAAATGCTCCAAACTCAACTCAAGCCTCGAGTATCGCTTTACCCTTCGAATTCACCACCAAACCGCTCGAATCTAGTCACAAATTACTTGAGTGTATCAACAAAGGCTAATCTAATAAATTTGAATGCATGAAAAGTGAATTTCCAAAAGTTTTACTCAAAATTTTCCAAAATGCCCCCGGGCTCACGTGGTCAAAACCCGAAGTTCGAACCAAAACCCGATTACCCATTCCCCCATGAACTCAAATATATAAGTTGTTTTGGAATCAGACCTCAAATCGAGGTCCAGAACCCCCAAATTTAGGAACCCTAGTTCTACCCTAAATTCCCAAATTTCTCCATTAAAATCCTTGTTTTGAAGTTGAAATTATGTTTAAAGATGTTAAGGAGTAAAGAAAATAAGTTAGAAATCACTTACCAATCGTTTTGAAGAAGTAGAATCGTTTGGAAAATCGCCTCTTATGTTTTGGGTTTTGAAAAAGTGAAAAATGACTGAAAATCCCGACTTTATATACTGCACTGGAGACCCGGCGCAGACCGCACAAAAATGCCCCGCGGCCGCACCGAGGAAGGGAAGAAAAATGACTCTCTGAACCTACCCAGCGCGGACCGCACTGATTTGGTGCGCGGTCGCGCTGGTTGGATGGACCCAAGACCCACTCTCTGAATCTCCCAGCGCGGACCGCACTAATTTGGTGCGCGGCCGCGCTGGTCGACCTAGAGTTCACTGGCCCTCTGAACCTAGTCACGCGGACCGCAGAAATGAACCACGGCTGCGCGGGAATTACCGCGGCCGCGCTGGGGGCCTGCAACATCTGGACCTGCAAATTTCTGATACTTTTAAGTCTAAGACCCTCCCGGGACCCACTCAATTCTCACCCGAGCCCTCGGGGCTCCAAACCAAACATGCACATAACTCCAAAAACATCATACGGACTCATCCGTGCGATCAAATCGCCAAAACAACATCGTATTAGGCCTCAAGACCCATGATTTCCTTCCAATTTCGATGAAACATCAAATTTACTGCTTCTAGCTCAAAACACGTCAAATGACGTCCAAATCTAACCAAACTTCACAGCAATTGCTTAACTCATATTTAAGACTTGTCCTGGGCGTCGGAACCAAAATACGAGCCCAACAACACAGTCTTCTAAACAAATAACACTTTCCAATTCTTTAATTATTTTCAGAAAATAATTTCACGTAAAAATTCATTCCTCGGACTCGGGACCTCGGAATTTGATTTCGGGCACACCCCCAAGTCTCATATTTTCCTACGGACCCTCCGGGACTGTCGAATCACGAGTCCGGGTCCGTTTGCCCAAAACGTTGACCGAAGTCAAACTTAATCAAATAAAATATCAAAATTTTATTATTTTTCTCACAAATTCATATTTAAACGTTCCGGCTACGCGCCCGGACTGCGCACACAAACTCGAGGCAACCCCCAAGTGAGGTTTTCACGGCCTCAGAAATACAGAGTGAGTAGGAATACAGGTGATGAACCCTTTGGGTCGTCACATTCTCTACCTCTAAAACAACCGTTCGTCCTCGAACGGACAAGAGAAAGAAGTACCTGAGTCGGGAAAAAGGTGGGGATAACGGCTCCGCATATTAGACTCGGACTCCCAGGTCGATGCCTCAGGAGGCTGACCTCTCCACTGAACACGAACAGAAGGAAAACTCTTAGACCTCAACTGACGAACCTACCGGTCTAGAATGGCTACCGGCTCCTCCTCATATGATAAGTTCTTTTCCAATTGGACAGTACTGAAGTCTAACACATGGGTAGGATCACCGTGATACCTACGAAGCATGGATCATGGAAAACTGGGTGCACGGCTGATAAGCTAGGTGGCAACGCAAGTCTATAAGCCACCTCACCCACTCGATCAAGAATCTCAAACGGGCCGATGTACCTAGGGCTAAGCTTGCCCTTCTTCCCAAATCTCATCTCGCCCTTCATAGGCGACACTCGGAGCAATACCCGCTCACCAACCATGAAAGCTACATCTCGAACCTTTCGGTCTGCATAACTTTTCTGCCTAGACTGAGCTGAACGAAGCCTCTCCTGAATGATCTTGACCTTATCTAAGGCCTCCTGAACTAAATCTGTACCCAATAACCGAGCCTCTCCCGGCTCAAACCACCCAACCGGAGACCGACATCGCCTACCATATAACGCCTCATAAGGAGCCATCTGAATGCTAGACTGGTAGCTGTTGTTGTAGGCAAACTCTGCTAAAGGCAAAAACTGGTCCCACGAGCCTCCAAAATCAATGACACAGGCTCGGAGCATATCCTCCAATATCTGAATAGTCCTCTCGGACTGGCCGTCCGTCTGAGGGTGGAATGCTGTGCTCAACTGAACCTGGGTGCCCAACTCCTGCTGAACTGCTCTCCAGAAGCGCGAGGTAAACTGCGTACCCCGGTCCGAAATGATAGATGTCGGCACCCCATGAAGGCGAACAATCTCTCGGATGTAGATCTCGGCTAACCTCTCCGATGAATAAGTGGCTGCAACAGGAATAAAATGCGCTGACTTGGTCAGCCTATCAACAATGACCCAAATAGCATCAAACTTCTTCCGAGTCATCGGGAGTCCTGTAACGAAATCCATGGTAATCCTCTCCCACTTCCACTCGGGGAGCTCAATCCTCCAAAACAAACCACCAGGCCTCTGATGCTCATACTTAACCTGCTGACAGTTCAAACATCGAGCCACATATGCAACAATATCCTTCTTCATCCTGCGCCACCAATAATGCTGTCGCAAGTCCTGATACATCTTCGCGGCGCCCGGGTGAATAGAATACCGAGAACTATGGGCCTCCGCTAAGATTAACTCTCAAATCCCATCCACATTGGGCACACAAACTCGCCCCTGCAACCTCAAAACACCATCATCATCTAAGGTCACCTTCGTGGCACCTCCACGCTGCACCGTGTCTCTCAGGACACACAAATAGGGATCATCAAACTACCGATCACGGATACGCTCCAATAATGAAGAACGAGCGACCGTACAAGCTAACACTCTGCTAGGCTCAGAAATGTCCAACCTCACAAATCGATTGGCCAAGGCCTGAATATCCAAAGCAAGCGATCTCTGGCTAACCGGAATATTAGCAAGACTACCCATACTGGAGGACTTCCTACTCAATGCGTCGGCCACCACATTGGCCTTACCCGGGTGGTATAAGATAGTAACATCATAATCCTTCAGCAACTCCAACCACCTCCTCTGCCTTAGATTCAACTCCTTTTGCTTGAACAAGCACTGAAGACTCTTGTGATCGGTGTACACCTCACACGTCACACCGTATAGGTAACGCCTCCAAATCTTCAAAGCATGAACTATGGCTGCCAACTCTAGATCATGAACCAGATAATTCTTCTCGTGGATCTTCAACTGCCTCGAAGCATAAGCAATGACTTTGCCATCCTGCATCAATACTGCACCAAGTCCAATACGGGAAGCATCACAATAAACTGTATAAGGCCCTGAGCCTGTGCGCAAAACCAATATCGGTGCCGTAGTTAGAGCTGTCTTGAGCTTCTGAAAGCTCGCCTCACACTCGTTTGACCATCTGAACTGGGCACCCTTCTGGGTCAATCTGGTCATCGGGGCTGCTATGGATGAAAACCCCTCCACGAACCGATGATAGTAGCCTACTAAACCCAAAAAACTCTGAATCTCAGTAGTTGATGTTGGTCGAGGCCAGTTCTTGACTTCCTCAATCTTCTTCAGGTCCACCTGAATACCCTTTGCTGATACAACATGACCCAGAAATGCGACCGAACTCAACCAGAACTCGCACTTCGAGAACTTAGCATACAACTGACTATCCTTCAGAGTCTGAAGAACCACCCTAAGGTGCTGCTCGTGCTCCTCCTGGCTGCGGGAGTACACCAAAATATCATCAATGAAGACTATCACGAACATGTCCAAGTAAGGTCTGAACACTCGGTTCATCAACTCCATAAATGCGGCTGGGGCATTGGTCAACCCAAACGACATGACCAAAAACTCATAATGCCCATACCGAGTGCGGAATGCTTTCTTAGGGACATCAGACGCCCTAATCCTCAGCTGATGGTAGCCAGATCTCAAGTCTATCTTTGAAAACACCTTCGCACCCTGAAGCTGGTCAAACAATTCATCAATCCTCGGCAGTGGATACTTGTTCTTAATCGTCACTTTGTTCAATTGCCGGTAATCAATGCACATCCTCATCGATCCATCCTTTTTCTTCACAAATAACACTGGCGCACCCCAAGGAGAAACACTAGGCCTGATGAAACCCTTCTCTAGCAAATCTTGCAGCTGGTCCTTTAACTTCTTCAACTCTGGCGGGGCCATGCGATACGGCGGAATAGAAATGGGCTGCGTGCCCGGGGCCAGATCAATACAGAAATCAATATCCCTGTCGGGCGGCACACTTGGCAGGTCTGAAGGGAAAACCTCGGGGAACTCCCGAACAATAGGAACAAAGTTAATAGAAGGAACCTCCGTGCTGGAATCGCGAACATACGCCAGATAAGCTAAACACCCCTTCTCGACCATGCGTCGAGCCTTCACATATGAAATAACACTGCGGGTGGCATGACCTGGGGTCCCTCTCCACTCCAATCGGGGCAAATCCGGCAAAGCCAAGGTCACGGTCTTGGCGTGACAATCCAAGATAGCATGATACGGGGACAACCAATCCATCCCTAATATAACGTCGAAATCTACCATGTCTAAGAGTAATAAATCAACACGGGTCTCAAGACCCTCAAATACTACCACACAGGAACGATGAACTCGGTCGACCACTATAGAATCCCCCACCGGTGTAGATACATAAACAGGAACACCCAAAGCATCACTAGGCATAACCAGGTAGGGTGAAAAATAGGACGACACATATGAATACGTAGACCTAGGGTCAAATAGCACTGAGGCATCCCTATCACAGACCAGAATAGTACCTGTAATAACAGCATCTGAAAACTCAGCCTCTGGCCTGGCTGGCAAAGCATAACACCGGGGCTGGCCCCACCTCCCTGAACCATGTCTCTGGGACGATCTGCTACTGGCTGACCCCTACCTCTGCCGGTCCGAGCTCCACCTCTAGGATCCCTACCCCTGCCTCTAGCTGGCTGGGCAAGCTGTGTATCACCTGGTGCCTGAATCATGGGGCGAGGACCCTGCTGCTGAGAGCTACCCGAGGCTCGAGGGCAAAATCTGACAATGTGACTCGGGTCACCACAACCATAACAAGCTCTCGGCTGCTGAGACTGCTGGCCCTGTCGACCTGAATGTCCTCCCCGGAAACTCTGAAGGGGCGGTGCACTGATGGGCTGCTGATCAGAATAATGCTGCTGAGAACCACTACCGCCTGGAGTACCATGAGAAACCTGGAGTGCTGACTGAAAGGGTCTCGGTGGATGGCCTCTACCATATGAATCCCTACCTCCAGACGAGGTACCACTGAACCTACCAGAATGACGAGGCATCTTATCCAACACCTGACCACCTCCTCGTGCAAGAGCCATCTCCACTCTATGGGCCGCATTGGCCGCCTCCTGAAAAGAAATCTCACTACCAGCTCCCATAGCCATCTGGAGACGGATCGGCTGAATCAATCCATCAATAAACCTCCGCACCCTCTCTCGCTCTGTGGGGAGTATAACAATAGCATGGCGTGCCAAATCAATGAACCGAGTCTCATACTGCGTGACTGTCATAGTGCCCTGCTGGAGGCGCTCGAACTGCCTGCGGAGAGCCTCTCACTGAATAACTGGGAGAAACTTCTCCAAAAACAACTCTGCAAACTGATCCCATGTCAATGCTGGCGACCCTGCTGGTCTAGATAAACAATAGTCCCTCCATCAAGTCTTGGCAGATCCTGCAAGCCGAAAGGTGGCGAAGTCGACCCCATTGGTCTCCACAATACCCATAGTCCTAAGGATCTCATGGCAGCTGAATAAGAAATCCTGTGGATCCTCTAAAGAGGCACCGCTGAAGGTGGTGGTGAAGAGCTTGGAGAACCTATCAAGTCTCCACAAAGCATCCGAAGACATAGCCGCTCCATTGTCGGTCTGAGTCACAACACCCGGCTGAACTGCCGCAGCTGGCTGAACCACTGGAACCTGTGCCTGGGGAGCTACCTGCTCCGGAGTACGTATAGCAGGAGTCTGAACCCCTCCCCCAGCCTGAGAAGTGGCTGGTGCTACTGGAAGCAAACCCGCTCTAGCGACGCTCTCCACAAAGCCTACCTATCTGACCAGAGCGTCCTGAACAACTGGGGCGGCTATGAACCCCTTTGGGACCTGAGCTGGGCCCACCGGAGCTGCTGGGGCTGGAACCTCATCATCATAATCAACATGAGGCTCCACCTCTGGGACTGCTGCTCGGGGCTGAGCTCTGCCCCGGCCTCGGCCTCTGGCAGGGCCTCGGCCTCTGCCCCTCGCAGGAGCTGCTGCTGGGAGCTCGGGCTACTGCGCGACAGAAGAGGAAGCACGTGTTCTCGCCATCTGCGAAAGAACAGAGTGGAAAGACAATCAGTATTTGAGAAACAGAATCGCACGACAGGAAAGAACAAAAGTAAAACTTTTCCTAACTCCGTAGCCTCTGGGATAAATACAGACGTCTCCGTACCGATCCCTCAGACTCTACCAAGTTTGTCCGTGAGTAGCGAGACCTATGTAACCTAGAGCTCTGATACCAACTTGTCACGACCCGGATTTTCCACCATCGGGAGTCGTGATGGCGCCTACTAACGGAGCTAGGCAAGCCAAACATTTAAACATTTTCGGATAACAACATAACAATAATAAAATAACGAGTCTTTAAATAAATGCGAAAGTCTTTTAAAACATAAATAACTGAAAACCCAAAAATGCGGAAGTCTAATATTTCACTACCCAAGACTGGAGTCGCTATCTCACGAACTACTAAAGAGTGCTACAAACAAGTCTGAATAGAAAATGCCTAAATGTCTGTCTCGGTACAATGAAAACAAACTGAAAACATAGAAAGGGACTCCGGCCTGCGAACGCCAGCTAGGCTACCTCGTAAGTCCCTGGACTGAAGTCAGCTCCCGATCAATATTCTACTACAGTGGTCCAAAAGCTGCTCCGGTACCGTGATCTGTGCAAAAGAGCACAGAAGTGTAGCATCAGCACAACCGACCCCATGTGCTGGTAAGTGCCTGGCCTAACCCCGGCGAAGTGCACGGCATCACCCTTCGTGCTTTCCCTCATATAACTCTCATATCATGGCACGGAATGATCCTTCGTGCAATTATAATCAAATCGGAGCACGGAATGTCCCTTCGTGCATAAATAATTAAAGCATGGCACGGAATGACCCTTCGTGCAAATATAATCAAGCATGGCACGGAATGACCCTTCGTGCAAATATAATCAAAGCATGGCACGGAATGACCCTTCGTGTATTATTACTCTTCCTCACCCAAACGGTAATCACAACCAAACGGGGCGAGGGGATAAACAAATAATAAAAAACTGTCCCGGCAAGGGAATTACACAATTAGCAGCTAAATCCCGGCAAGGGAGTAACAATAACACTTTTACATCCCGGCAAGGGGGATAATCAATATACTCAAACCATCCCGGGCAGGGATTAATCATATCACTTCCTCTTTCTTTCATTTCTTACTCAATAGTCTTATTATCGTTCGAGCCAACGCTCCAAAGAATTTACAATTCATATTTAGTCCTCATACTCTTCACATTGCATAGAATTCATCAACTTAATATGGAAGAGTCATACAATATCAGGATAAGTACATACAAGGACCCACGGTCATGCTAGACACCGGTGTGTAGATACTCGTCACCATGCCTATACACCGTACTCGATCATTTTGCACTTAGCAAACTATACACTCTAATCCGATTCCTTCAAGCCAAAGTTAGATCAAAACACTTGCCTCAAAATTGCTCCAAACTCAACTCAAGCCTCGAGTATCGCTTTACCCTTCGAATTCACCACCAAACCGCTCGAATCTAGTCACAAATTACTTGAGTGTATCAACAAAGGCTAATCTAATAAATTTGAATGCATGAAAAGTGAATTTCCCAAAGTTTTACTCAAAATTTTCCAAAATGTCCCCAGGCTCACGTGGTCAAAATCCGAGGTTCGAACAAAAACCCGATTACCCATTCCCCCATGAACTCAAATATATAAGTTATTTTGGAATCGGACCTCAAATTGAGGTCCAAAACCCCCAAATTTAGGAACCCTAGTTCTACCCTAAATTCCCAAATTTCTCCATTAAAATCCTTGTTTTGAAGTTGAATGTTTAAAGATGTTAAGGAGTAAAGAAAATAAGTTAGAAATCACTTACCAATCGTTTTGAAGAAGTAGAATCATTTGGAAAATCGCCTCTTATGTTTTGGGTTTTGAAAAAGTGAAAAATGACTGAAAATCCCGACTTTATATACTGCACTGGAGACCCGGCGCGGACCGCACAAAAATGCCCCGCGGCCGCGCCTAGGAAGGGAAGAAAAATGACTCTTTGAACCTACTCAGCGCGGACCGCACTGATTTGGTGCGCGACCGCACTGGTTGGATGGACCCAAGACCCACTCTCTGAATCTCCCAGCGCGGACCGGACTGATTTGGTGCGCGGCCGCGCTGGTCGACCTAGAGTTCACTGGCCCTCTGAACCTAGTCACGCGGACCGCGCAGAAATGCACCGCGGCCGCGCGGCTTCCAGCCCGGACCGCGCGGGAATGACCGCGGCCGCGCTGGGGGCCTGCAACATCTGGACCTGCAAATTTCTGATACTTTTAAGTCTAAGACCCTCCCGGGACCCACTCAAAACTCACCCGAGCGCTCGGGGCTCCAAACCAAACATGCACATAACTCCAAAAACATCCTACGGACTCATCCGTGCGATCAAATCGCCCAAACAACATCAAATTAGGCCTCAAGACCCAGGATTCCTTCCAATTTCCATGAAACATCAAATTTACTGCTTCTAGCTCAAAACACGTCAAATGACGTCCAAATCTAACCAGACTTCACAGCAATTGCTTAACTCATATTTAAGACTTGTGCCGGGCGTCGGAACCAAAATACGAGCCCAACAGCACAGTCTTCTAAACAAATAACACTTTCCAATTCTTTAATTATTTTCAAAATATAATTTCACGTAAAAATTCATTCCTCGGACTCGGGACCTCGGAATTTGATTCCGGGCACACCCCCAAGTCTCATATTTTCCTACGGACCCTCCGGGACTGTCGAATCACGAGTCCGGGTCTGTTTGCCCAAAACGTTGACCGAAGTCAAACTTAATCAATTAAAACATCAAAATTTTATTATTTTTCTCACAAATTCATATTTAAACGTTCCGGCTACGCGTCCGGACTGCGCACACAAACTCGAGGCAACCCCCAAGTGAGGTTTTCACGGCCTCAGAAATACAGAGTGAGTAGGAATACAGGTGATAACCCCTTTGGGTCGTCACAGAACAATTTAATACAGTAGAAAAACCCCTGAAGTGTGCAGGTCCGGTGACATTTTCTAAATACTGCAAAATTTGAGGACATTCCACTAAGACCATCCAAAAAGTCCCTTTTGTGTCGATCTGAACTTGGATTGAAAGTTTGGTTGGAACTTATTTTGTTAGCCTAGTTGTATTTAAACATTAATATCCTTCTTGAACTTTAAGATATAGATTCTCCTCTATTTTTGCCAAACATTTTGGCGCATAATTAATTAGCAACTTACGTGGTACAATTCTTTATCAGCATCCTATTCTTTTGCAACATTAATGTTTCATCCCAACTTTCATTACTATAATAATAAAATTAGTCAAATCTCCCTTCTAATAAACTTCTGTCACGTTACAATTAGATCTATTTACTGCTCTAATGTTTAGAACCTCATTTTATCAGGAAGTATGTGTTAGTATACTTTGTAAAATAATTTTGGAAATATAAATGAATATAAACAGAAATGAACATAAACAGAAATGACAGAAAACCAATTCGAGCCCACTGAATTCACAGTGTTTCCTTAAGGAATTTAATCCCCTCCTAGTACCCAAGGTTATGGATTATTCCTCCCAGGATAGAACGAATTACACACTGGTGTAGTGGTACTTCAAACCCCAGTGTTTCAGCGAACACAAAATTCGGTAGCAAATCACACTTACTTTTTGCTTTGTTTGATGCTAAAAGTATGCAGAAGAAGGAGAAGAAACTCAGAAAATCGTAGTTAAATTCTGAGCAGATAGTGTTGTATTTATAGCCAAAGTTGGGCTGAAATCTCAAGAGGTGCAACTCTTCAGAATGGCTGTTTATGCAAAACGCCCACAGCATAAATGCCATTACATAAATGGCCATTTACTCAACAATAAAGAGGGAAAATAAAGAGGGAAAATTGAAGAGGGTAGTTACTTTTCTGTTACCAAAACAGAAAAACGGATTGGATTTAATATTAATATTTAATATTAATATTCTATTTTTAAAACAAATATTTAATAACATTTCTGTTAATATTTTACTATTAACAAATAAATTTGGTCCAAAAAGTTAATCAATCAATTGACCGAATCCGAAGCCGAAGCCGAAGCCGAGCCGAGCGAGCGACGATGACAACGGCGCGAGGCTTGCCTTCTTCTCAACTCTTTAAGAGCTAGAAGAAGAGCAATTGCTTATATACCCATAAAAAACCTCTTCCTCTTCCAATATGGGACAATGCCCATTTGCCAAGGGGGGGACTTAAAATTTCACTCAAATTTTTATTTCCCTCCATTTCTCATTTACCCTCTTTTAAGTATTTAATATATTAATTAAATACATCCAAAATCCAACAATCCCCCACATGAATGGGGAATGACTATATCACGGAAGTATGCATGAAAAATTGTGTGATTCGCAAGTAAGGATTAATTGCATCTGGATAAGTAGGTTTCCCTTTGAACTTTCCGTAGTGAACTTATGTCGGATATACTCGATTAATCGGTAGATTTGATATCTTTGAACCGCCGAACTTTAGTGTATACCTAGACAACCATAAGTCACACAACCAACCCTTAACCGTCTTTTGTTCTCATTGTTGTGTTCGTTTCAGCCATGAACACCGCCTGGTTTCATAAGTGCGTAGAGAACTGGCCTTACAATGTTCTCCTTGAAGCGGCTAACACTTCACACTTACATAGGTGATTCCTAAACGTGTCATCTCGTAGATACACTATTTGATATACCATGTATCAAATTGAGAAATCATTAAAAAGCCTTAATGCTTTATCCTTGGTACTGAACATTATCTCATCACGAGAATTGACCAAAATTTTAGTTGACAATGTTGAACCGTCATAAATGACTTTGTTTGATCTCCTTGAACCTAGATCTTGGGATCTCCAGTCTTCTAGGTTGAGTTACCGCCACTATGACTTGTTCTCGGCCACAGTCCCTGATCCCCAAACACGATCCCGGCTTAATTCCTTGAGCTTTTACTCAGACTTCAAAGCTTCAAATCACATAAATTCATTTCATAACATCTATATATCTTGGAATCACTCCTACAAGGCATAAAACATACCGTTAGTGCAAAACACTAGCGATTAAAGCGCAAACTCAATTAAAGTGCAATAAATTAGAGTGTAACAAGCGACTAATATACGTAATTATAGACTATCATCAACACCCCACACTTAAACCATTGCTCGTCCTCGAGCAATTAAACTACACTTTTTTTTATAGACACGACCTTTTTGAACAATTCTCCTAACTCATCACACCAAGAGTATTTAAAATAGACTAAGCACAAAAGCGTAACATCTTCACCTCAAGATTTGACTCACAAGTACCACACGTTATTCACAACTCACCCACTTACTCTAATATAGAGGTCACTGACATTACCTTTCCTTCATGAATCAAGTGCCCTCACACAACAAAAGAGAGTAGTTCCACACAATAAAATTTAAGAACACTTAGGAACTCAAGATAGAAAGAATTCACTCACTCTCAGAAATAACATTTATATGCCACAAAAGATGCACCATAAGCTTGCCCATAGTGTACTACTCCACTAATCGAGCTCATTCAATCTAGGATCAATTAGGACTTTATTTGGTTGTAATGTAGGCTACGGAACGGGTAGGATATATTTGGATATAAGAGTGACTACACCTCCCTAAGCACTTTAATACATACATTTTAACATTTAAACCTCATACTTATGTCAAACCAAAATTCCACCTTCAGATCAATGTAAATTACCCCATTCTTCTTTAAGCACACTTACGTCAAGAGCCACCACTTATAAGGAATTTTTTTTCCCACAACAATCCAACTATATTTTTTTTTCAATTCAAGTGGCTCTTCCTTTTTCAAAACAGTGCACCTTTCTCCTTATTCAATTAGTTCCACTCAAAAGCCAAACCAACCACCCCACACTTTAACTTTTACAAAGTTCATAACAATTCAAGTGCTCATGAGAGGTGAAAAGGTTCAAATAGATGGTTAATTCAAACAAATGGGTAAGGCTTGTAATGTGGTTGCCAAAGAAAAAGGATTATAGGCTCAAAGAGGTTAACTACGATACATAACAATTAGGTGGGTAAAATATACATATCTGGCTCAACAAGAAAATGTCTATATCACTTCCAAGACTGAACAACACTACTATTTCGCTTTGCAAACACACGGGGCAAGTTCTAGGCATCAAATGCAATGCACAAAATATAACAAATCCTTACACACACATGGCACATAACTCACTCAGGATTGGTTTCATCAAGACACTCTAGTCAAAGCAGTTAAGCAAATTTAAAATCATACAATTTAAGGTACTTATACAAGAGTCAAAAACTGAGCCTAAGCGTCACACCCAAAGTACTCACTATTCTCAAGGCATAACCAAGTCAAGAGATATTGCTTCAATTCAAAACACAACACAATGGCTCCTATTCCTAAAAAAAAAACTAACTACACCTGGTTCAAATAAAATCCTTGGAAAAGAACCGCGGCACAAAGAAAAACCAAGGGGGAATTATTACACTACCTACAAAGAAAATCTTTTTGTTTTTTTTTCTTTAGACTTAAATCCCTCAAGAAAATTGTCTAATAGATCCATCGTCGGAAAAAGTCCAATCTTTTAAAGAAAAAATACTATTTAATTAAACTAATAAAGCTAAAGTAGCATGAAAAGTCACCCACACAATCTCATCACCCCACACTTAAAATTGTGCATTGTCCCCAATGCACAGCATAACCATAAGAGGGTAGGAGAAACTCTCTGGTAGGCCAAAGGCCGAAGCACTAGCAGTTCATGGGGTACTCAGACTTCTCCCAGGCTTGGTCCTTCGTGCGGGTACCTCACACTTAGTTCCAACCATTTGGTTTGCTGTTGCATCCTTCCAATACCTTTACTTTCCATGCTCCTAGAAAAATAAAAAAATTGGCAATACAATAAAAAATAAATAAAAGAAAGCAATAAAGCTGGGTTGCCTCCCAACAAGCGCGTGATTTAACGTCGCAGCACAACGCGAATCACTTTTTGCCTCCACATTGAGCTTATGAATTGAACCCCAAGTTTTGCTTCAAGCTTATGATTATGCTCTTGGGGCGGTACAAATTCTTGCGAGCCAAAAATTAGATAAAATCTTATGCACTTGTTGGCTTTCGACCGAGGAGTGTCACCTTGCCTAGACGACCTTGAGAAATCCAAAATATAAGGCTCATCTACCTCTTCCTTGGACTCCTTTTCATGCTCATAAGGGTGAATTTCTATTTCACCGTCTGAACATAATGCAGAGAAGTGTTTGGAATGAGGCCCAACGCGCTCAAATACATGAACTTCAAGATTTTTAACCTCCTCAACACCAATCACACTAGAGTCAACTAAATTTGTATCTTCAACGTCCTTGGTTGACTCTAGTATTACTTCTTCAACATTGACATCCTCAAATTCTAGTTGGCTAGGTTGTTGATGTTCTACTCTGACCTCCCCAATTAACACCTCAAATTCATGCTCTTCTTGGCTACTATTCTCAATATTGGCTTGTTGAGCATTAAAAGCTCCAACCACTTGACTCAATTGAGCCTCTAACTTGCGAATAGTTGCCTCTTGCCTTTCTATGTACAATTGTTTCTCATTGTTTTGTTCCAGAAGGCACTTTAGCATATCCTTGATCTCCTTCAGGTCCGCATTCCCAGGTTCTTTGTTCCTATTAACTTCACAAGAAAAGGTAGAACCATCATAGTAAGGGGTTGGGGGAAAATAAGAAATATAAGCACAACCATGAAGGTGACCATTTTTACCACCACACACATCACACACATTCCACAAATAAGATTGAGTTGGTGCACATAACTTGCTCTTAGGAACGTTTTAAAAATTTTGCCACGGGTGGTTTCCTTCACAATATGTTTGGAGATCAATAGTAGAATTATCTACACCTAAATTCCCATAATTCAAAGATGCCATGTTTCTCAAATCAACAGTTATAAAAAAATACAAAAAAAAATAATAAAACAAACTAAAAGTCCAAACTTGAACCCTAGCAATATATACAGCTACAACTACACCGTTAGTTCCCCGGCAACGACGCCAAAATTTGATCCCCGAACACGATCCTGGCTTAATTCCTTGAGCTTTTACTCAGACTTCAAAGCTTCAAATCACATAAATTCATTCCATAACATCTATATATCTCGGAATCACTCCTACAAGGCATAAAACACACCGTTAGTGCAAAACACTAGCGATTAAAGCGCAAACTCAATTAAAGTGCAGTAAATTAGAGTGTAATAAGCGACTAAAATACGTAATTATAGACTATCATCAGTCCCATTCCCCTTTATGACTTCTCAACTACCTCTCTAGTTAGGCCTTTTGTAAGTGGATCCGACACATTATCACTTGACTTTACATAGTCAATCGTGATAATTCCTCTAGAGAGTAATTGTCTAACGGTTTTATGTCTTCGTCGTATATGACGAGACTTACCGTTATACATAACGCTCCCAGCCCTTCCAATTGCCGCTTGACTATCACAATGTATGCATATTGGTGCCAACGGTTTGGGCCAAAATGGAATATCTTCCAAGAAATTTCGGAGCCATTCAGCTTCTTCACCAGCTTTATCCAAGGCTATGAACTCAGCCTCCATTGTAGAGCGGGCAATACAAGTTTGTTTGGATGACTTCCAAGATACCGCTCCTCCACCAATAGTGAATACATATCCACTTGTGGACTTGGAATCAGTTGATCCGGTGATCCAATTTGCATCACAGTATCCCTCAATGACCCGAGGATATTTATTGTAGTGCAAAGCAAAATCCTAGGTATGTACTAAATACCCCAAAACTCGTTTCACGGCCATCCAATGAGATTGGCCTGGATTGCTCGTATATCGACTCAATTTACTTATAGCACAAGCTATATCTGGTCGTGTACAATTCATAATGTACATTAAGCAACCCAACACATGAGCATAATCCAATTGTGTTATGCTCTGACCTTTGTTCTTTGCTAATGCAAGAATCACATCAATTGGAGTCTTTGCAACTTTAAAGCCCAAGTGCTTGAATTTTTCAAGTATTGTCTTAATATAATGAGATTGTGACAATGCTAGACCTTGAGAAGTCTTATGGATCTTAATTCCCAGAATTAAATCAGCAACTCCCAAGTCTTTCATATCAAACTTGCTAGTTAGCATACGCTTAGTAGCATTTATGTTGGCAATGTCATTACTCATTATGAGCATATCATCCACTTATAAGTAAACAATGACTATGTGATTTGGAACATTTTTAATGTACACACATTTATCACATTCATTTATCTTAAATCCATTTGACAACATTGTTTGGTCAAATTTAGCATGCCATTGTTTGGGTGCTTGTTTTAATCCGTAAAGGGACTTAACAAGTCTACAGACCTTCTTTTCTTTACCTGGAACCACAAACCCTTCAGGTTGTTCCATGTAGATTTCTTCCTCCAACTCTCTATTTAAGAAGGCCGTCTTAACATCCATTTGATGAATTTCAAGATCATAAACTGCAGTAACGCTACTAACGTTCGTATGGACGTAATTCTTGTAACTGGAGAGTATGTATCAAAATAGTCAAGACCTTCTCGTTGTCTATACCCTTTGACCACAAGTCTTGCCTTATACTTGTCAATAGTGCCATCATTTTTCATTTTCCTCTTAAAGATCCATTTAGAACCCAACGGTTTATTTCCAGGAGAAAGATCAACCAATTCCCATGTATGGTAGTTCAGTATGGATTCTACTTCACTATTGACTGCCTCTTTCCATAACAATGATTCGGAAGAAGACATAGCTTCTTTAAATGTTTGAGGCTCATTTTCCAATAAGAAAGTCACAAAATCTGGTCCAAAAGAAGTAGACGTTCTTTGACTTTTACTACGTCTTGGATCCTCCTGATTAAGTGTACTTTCTTTTGTTTCTTCCCGAGGTCGTTTAGATCCTTCACCAATCGACTCACATTCCTTTTTATACGGATATATATTTTCAAAGAACTCAGCATTATCTGATTCTATAACCGTATTATTATGAATGTCGGGATTTTCTGATTTATGAACCAGAAATCGATATGCTTTACTATTAGTCGCATATCCTATGAAAACACAATCAACGGTTTTCGGTCCTATTTTTACCCTTTTGGGTTTAGGAACTTGCACTTTTGCCAAACACCCCCACACTTTAAAATAATTCAAGTTGAGCTTCCTTCCTTCCTTTCCATTCAAGTTGGTTCTCATTCTCATTAGTCATTTCTGTAAAAGAATGACACAAACGTTAAAATCACGTAGATTTTAATAGAGTACAAAACCACAAAGGTTTTACTCTTCCAGAAATAGTAAGTACAAATACAGAAAATAAATTAGATTCCTCAAGCTTGTTAGTATACTGTATTTGTAAATAATTCTGGAAATATAAATGAATATAAACAGAAATGAACATAAACAGAAATGACAAAAAACCAATTCGAGCCCACTGAATTCACAGTGTTTCCTTAAGGAATTTAATCCCCTCATAGTACCCAAGGTTATGGATTATTTCCTCCCAGGATAGAACGAATTACACGCTGGTGTAGTGGTACTTCAAACCCCAGTGTTTCAGCGAACACAAAATTCAGTAGCAAATCACACTTACCTTTTGCTTTGTTTGATGCTAAAAGTATGCAGAAGAAGGAGAAGAAACTCAGAAAGTCGTAGTGAAATTCTGAGCAGAATAGTGTTGTATTTATAGCCAAAGTTGGGCTGAAATCTGAAGAGGTGCAACTCTTCAGAATGGCCGTTTATGCAAAACGCCCACAGCATAAATGCCATTACATAAATGACCATTTACTCAACAATAAAGAGGAAAAATAAATGGCCGAAGCCGAAGCCGAAGCCGAGCCGAGCGACGACGACGACGGCGCGATGCTTGCCTTCTTCTCAACTCTTTAAGAGCTAGAAGAAGAGCAATTGCTTATATACCTATAAAAAACCTCTTCCTCTTCAAATATGGGACAATGACCATTTGCCAGGGGGAACTTAAAATTTTACTCAAAAATTTCATTTCCCTCCATTTCCCATTCACCCTCTTTTAAGTATTTAATATATTAATTAAATACATCCAAAACCCAATAGTATGAATTTCCCCTTCTCTCATGAATTTCACAAGAGTACATTCATATACACTTTTTTAGTCTCATTGAGCAATTTTCTGTACCAAGGCTAGGATATTTTGAATTTTGGCATACGCTCCTTGTTGGTACAAAATAATTGCACGGACCAACTTGGCTTGTTTTAATTAGATGTAGCAGTATTTAAAGCATTTTCACTTGATGTCAAGTCTCTCGCACACAAGGAAATTTTAATATTACAGTTGGTTGGCTTCAATTGTGGCAAAATAGTTAAAAGAAAATAGTATTTCACTCATATTATTCATTAAAAAATGGGTTGGATAATAATTTTTTTTAAAAACAGGTCAAATATGGATAGAATCATATTATCCACTTTGAAAATAGTTAACAAATGGATGACTAATTGGTTAGTCAGGAATTTTCCCAAAAGTAATCATATTTAAGAAGTCATGGATAATATGGATATCCATATAACCCGTCTTTTATCTGTATTAAATATGAGTCGGCTTGGATCATTTTTTTTTTTTTTTTTTTGTATTATCTGTTTTTGACCGGCCCATATATGACCTGACTCGACCCGCCTGTTTGCCACCTCTAATTGGCTTTATAAATATTTGAACCATTAAGAGGCTGTAAAACTGTTAAGTTTCTTAATTATTAACTTCGGTTTGTAAATAAAAACAAGAGGAAACAGAAAAGGGAGTAGTTCTGTAATCTTTGCTCATTAATTAAACTCTTTCTTCACAAGTATTTTCCAAAACCATGTTTGGTACTCCCTCCGTTCCAGTTTATGTGAACCTATTTCCTTTTTGTTCCGTTCCAAAAAGAATGATCTATTTTTTAATTTTGAAACAATTTCGCTTAAATTTACAATTCTACCCTTAATGATAAGCTTTTATAACCACAAATACTCTGGCCCTTTTTTTTACTTGTTTAGGACCACAAATTTCAAAAGTATTATTTTTTCTTAAATTCCGTGCCCAATCAAATAGATTCATATAAACTGAAAGGAAGGGAGTAATTAGTAATTGGTATAACCTGTGAAGATTCTTCCTCCACTCTGGTATGGCATCTCCAGTGAAGAAGCCACATGCTTTTTAATTTGGTATATCAAAGTAAATGGCAGAAACTCTTAGTTTGACCACTTTAATGTCAATTTTAAATAACATAACCAACTTGCCATTCTCTTACGGGTCGTTTGGTACCATGGATATCCAAAAATAATTTGTTGATTAAATTTTAGTACCGCCTTATTCTTTATTTAGTTATTAATTTTGAGATAACTTATATTCAAGGATTAAAAATAGTATTGGAATAATTTACAGAGGGTTGAATAGTAATTCCAGGATAAATTATCCCAGAATTAATACAACATATCAGACCAATAAAAAATAATACTAAAATAACTAATTTCATTATAACTAATACCAATATAACTTGTCTTCGAACCAAACGACCCCTTTGGACTAACTTCCCCTTTTCAATGGATTTAAACTCAAGTTTCGTTGGGACGTATTCGCACGTTTTGAACTGTAACACGTTGGCTTTATTATATCTACATTTATTATCTTACCTTTTTATAAATTTCTGTGAAAGTTCTGATAGCTACTCCCTCCGGTCCAAAATAAGTGATTTTTTGGATGTTTTTACACAGATTAAGAAATCTACCTTTTAGCATTAATTAGCAATGGAATTGACCATATTAACCTTTACTATCTCACATAAATACTCCTAACACATATTCCAACACTATTTACTCCAAGGACAATGTAGGACAAAAAATAATTAATTTATTCTTGAAATCTGAAAAAATCACTTATTTTGGACCACAAGAAAAAGGCCAAAAAATCACTTATTTTGGACCGGAGGGAGTACGTTACAAAAATTACTAGGGGGTAAAAATTATTCAATTCTACTGTTTGCACCACCTTCAACTTGTCCGTTTCTTTTTCTTACCAATTTACCAGAGGGGATATCCTATCAATTTTCGCAATAAATATTGGCAGCTACACACTGCTGAGCTTTGACAAACTCATGCAACCATTTTCTTCTTTCCATAATTATTTGCTCAAATTAAGAGGACACAATGTACTAACCAGAAAGGAAAATAATTGTACTAGTAACGAATCATTGTATGGTATGGACCCTTGAAATAATGTGCAGTATATATATATATTGATAACAGTAGCTAATAATGTTTTGACATAACAAAGAGACCTGAGGAAGTGTCAAATCTTGAAATAAAATTGTAACGTCTTCTGAAATTAACACAGGCAGTATAGTAACATGTACCTAGTATGTGTGATTCTTTTCTTGTGTGTTTTGTTCTTTTTTTATGTTAATGTTAGGTAAGTAATCACATTTTCATTTCCCTATTTGATGACAGTTAGCCTTTAGTCAAGAAGATACATGATATCATTTTTAACTAACCCTAAGTTGAGAACTTAAATTTCGTGCGCTAACAATTAAACTCCTTAGCCACTAAACTCCGATATGTCAATCGATCTCCTGTTTTTCCTATCTCGTCTCATAAATAATTTCAATACATACGGCACAAACACTTCCATATATTGAGACCAGAATGGGATCGTGTGTTTTAACGTTTTGCCGTATTACTCGATTTATAATGACCTTTGATTGATGAATGAGAAGAAAAATAAAATAATATCATACTCGTACTCAGCCTCATGCATGTCCTTTGATCCCTTCGCCATGTCCACTGCGAGTGGAAGCAGCTAGCATCTGCTAACCCCACTGATGCGTAATTTCTACTATTTTTGGACAAATGGAGGAGCAAACAGCAACATATATATTTAATATAATACTAATAATAAGATTAGTCAAAACCAGATCAAGTTTGAGTACAAAGACAATTTGACAAGTTAGTCTAGAACAATATAAACAGATGATGTCTTGAATATGAAACTGCAAAAAGCATTTGATGTGTTAAAAGGGCATGATGTGTGACTTAGAGGATTGGTTATTGTTGGAGATTCAAAACCCTAGATCAATTTGGACATTAATGGTGGAACGAAGCCTGAACCAAGAAGAAGAAGAAGGGAGAAGATGAAGGTGACCGACCAAACCTAATACTGCTTCGATATAACCTAAGTATATGTCGGATTCCCTTTAGATCTTAGCCACACATCATATTTTGGAGAGGTTAATCTTGGCCACACATCAAATCTGATAGATCAAATCTAGGCCCTTGATTTGTTTAAACAATAGAAGCTTCTTCTCAGCTGAAGCTCACGTGAGGGAATAATGTTTAGTTAGGATAGGAATTTTCTGTTACAAATGCACAAATAGAAATAGGACAGGTGTACATAATATTTTTCTTTTCTCTTTATTTTATTCAACATTCAATTGTATATATATACATGTACAAACAGATGAATGAATACACAGAAAATTTTCTCCATCTCCTACTCGTCTAAATCAGATTTCAGCATACTCTAAATTTAATTTCCTTCATGGTATCAGAGCAGCAAGCTCGATCCAACATCAATTAATCAATACCAGGTTCATCCTTCATCACCTAATAAGGAAAGATGACTATAACTGGAGAAACCACAGCTGCAGTTGGAGAATCTGCAAATCCTCCTAAGGCAGGAGGATATGACATCAACCATCCTTATTACCTCAATCACTCAGATTCACCTGGAATGACCTTGGTCAACACCGTGTTTGATGGAAGAGGCTACCCAGGTTGGAAGAGATCCATTCTTCTCTCCCTATCAGCCAAGAAGAAACTTGGATTCATCAATGGGACTTGCAAGCCTCCAACCCTGAACTCAGCTGATTATGAACAGTGGAGCTGTGTCAATGACATGGTTACATCTTGGATCTTAAATGCACTGTCAAAAGACATCGCTGACAGTGTGATTTATTCAAAAACAGCAAAGGAACTTTGGGACAGTTTGGAGCAGAGATTTGGGAAGTCCAATGGTGCCAAACTTTTCCACCTGCAAAAAGAGTTATCAAGTTTAACACAAGGTAACACTGATATTGCTGGATATTTCACCAAACTTAAGAGACTGTGGGATGAATTAAATGCTTTGAATGTAATCATAACATGTTCATGTGTGTGTTCATGTGAGGGAAAAGCCAAGCTAACTAAGTCTTTGGAGGATCAAAGGTTAATTCAATTTTTAATGGGTTTGAATGATGTATATGCACAAGCTAGAGGAAACATTCTTATGATGAGTCCATTACCTAGCATGGATATTGCATACTCATTACTTCTACAAGATGAGAATCAAAGAGAAATATATGCAAATGCACACTTCTCTTCAGATTCTGCATCCTTCATGGTGGCTGGACAGGGAAAACAATCAAATGCACAAGTTTTTGCTGATTTTGCAGCATTCATGGCAGCAGGACAAGGAAGAAATATTCAGAAGTTTAGGAATCAAAGTCCTAGAGGAACAATGGCTGGACAGAAATTCAACAATACAGCTCAAAAGGTTACAAAGGGACAACAGAAGTTCAGAGGGAAGAAAAAGTATAATCCTAATCTATCTTGTACCTATTGTGGGAAGATAGGACACACTCAAGAAGATTGTTTCAGGCTGATTGGCTTCCCAGATGATTTTGAATTTACTAACACAAAAGGTTATTAGAATAATGTCAAGGCAAATGTGGTAGCAACTCATGAAGAAGATAGTGGAACAGGGCAGAACAATGAGGGCAACAACAGCACTTTTGGTCACCATTTCAGCAAGGAACAGATTGCAGAGATGATGGATATGTACAAACAAGCAAAATCAACACAAAGTGGAGGATCAGGCATCAATGCAAATGCTGTGGCTGGTACTATTCTGAAATACTCAGGATCAGCATTTACTAGTTTAAAAACAGATTCCTGGATAATTGATTCTGGAGCATCAGAACACATGTGTTTTGACCCTAATTCTTTCCTGTTTCTAATTCCACTCCCGGTACCTTTGAACATTAATTTACCAAATTCTTTCAAGGTAAGTGTTACTCATATTGGGAGTATATCAATTCTTCCAGGTCATGTCTTAACCAATGTCCTCCATGTGCCAGATTTTAAATATAATTTAATGTCTGTTCATAAGTTCTGTGTGCAACTCCACTATAATCTTCTACTCACACCTAATGGATGTATGTTGCAGGGCCTTTCAATGAGGAGTCCTCATGTTTTTGGTGAAGTTAGAGAAGGTCTCTATATTCTAGAGCCTAGTAATTTCAAGTCTAGTAGCAATGTATTTTCATTTTCAGAAGCAAAAAGTTCTAGTTCTAGGTCTGTTTTAGGTTCAGAATTAGTTCATGTCAATGTGATACCTGATGTAAAGCTTTGGCATGAAAGGTTGGGTCATGTTCCATTTTCAGCAATGAAACATTTACATTTCCTTCATTGTGGTTCAAATTCTGATTTCATTTGTGATATCTTCCCTAAAGCTAAACAGACTAGAAATCCTTTTCCCATCAGTAACATAAAAACCAGGCATGTTTTTTATCTTATACATATTGATACTTGGGGTCCTTATAAATCTAGCACTTACAATGGTTTCAAATATTTCCTCACTATTGTTGATGACTACAGTAGAGGAACCTGGACATTTTTGTTAAGTGCTAAAAGCAATGCTTTTCCCATGCTTAAAAGTTTCCCGTCTATGGTGGAGAGACAATTCAATGTCAAGGTTAAGATGATAAGATCTGATAATGCTTTGGAATTGGGAAAGGGGTCATTGGAAGCAGATTTTCTTGCATCAGAAGGAATAATACATCAGCTAAGCTGTGTTGCTACTCCTCAACAAAATGGGATTGTTGAGAGGAAGCACAGGCATCTTCTAGAAGTGGCAAGGGGCTTAATGTTCCAGTCTAGACTACCCATGTCATATTGGGGAGAGTCTATCTTGACTGCAACACACATCATAAATAGGTTACCTTCCAGAGTTCTCAATGGAAAGACTCCCTTTGAAGTCCTTTTCAAACAAAAGCCTAAATATGATCATTTGAGAAAATTTTGGCTGTCTATGCTATGCTTCTACCTTAAGACAAGAAAGAAGTAAATTTGATGAAAGGGCAACTGCTTGTGTGTTAATTGGATATCCTTTGAATCAGAAAGGATACAAGTTATTGGAACTGGAAACCAAAAGGATATTTGTTTCTAGAGATGTTAAATTCTTTGAATCATATTTTCCTTTTACCAAGCTTAAGCCTATTCACAATCCTATTTTTTCAGATTCACCACTTTCTTTGGACTCCAACAGACACAAGAAGGAATGTCTTCTGGAGAAGTTATGGAGGTTAACAATCCATCTTCCCCATCCTCACCTCATTTTCATTCTCACTCTTCTGATTCTCCTTTCACACCCCCTTTTTCTCACTCTAATTCACCTATCTCTCATACCAGTCCTAGCATATATCCCACCCAATCTCCTAACCCTGCACCTAGGCATGAAGTTTCATTAAGGAAGTCTGCTAGAGTAACACAGCAGCCTGTGTATCTTAAGGACTATGTGTGTAACAACATCATGTTTACTGATTTGGATAGGGCATGCTTCTCTCAACCTACTAGGCCTAGTGCCTATTCTTTCTCTTCCTTCACCATCAGAAATCAACATCTGATCCAGTCCCTATCAAATTTGAATGAGCCTACCAGTTTTGAACAGGCTTCTCAACATCCAGGTTGGAAACAAGCTATGGAATCAGAAATTCAAGCTCTACAGGATAATCAAACTTGGGAAGTGGTTGAGCTTCCTAAAGGAAAGAAGCCATTGCCTTGTAAATGGGTTTACAAGGTCAAACACTTATCTGATGGCTCTATTAAAAGGCTAAAGGCAAGACTGGTAGCAAGGGGGGATATCCAAAGAGAGGGGATAGACTACAGTGAGACTTTCTCTCCGGTAGTCAAGATGACAACTATAAGATGCCTTCTTGCTGTTTCAGCAAAGAAGGGTTGGGCTGTATCCCAGTTAGATGTAAATAATGCATTTTTACATGGAGATTTACAAGAAGAAGTTTACATGAGATTTCCAGTAGGACTCACCCCTCCTAGTCCTTCTCATGTTTGTCTATTGAAAAAATTCTTATATGGATTGAAGCAAGCTTCACGGCAGTGGTGTGCTCGACTTGCAAGGGCTTTAAGTTTCAAAGGATACTCATCATCCTTGAATGATTACTCTTTATTTTTCAAGAAAAGAGATGGTCTTGTATCAGTTTTAGCAGTTTATGTTGATGACATATTATTGACAGGGGACGACTTGCAAGAAATTCAAAACATTAAGGAATTTCTCAATTCTCAGTTCAAAGTAAAAGATTTAGGAGATATACACTATTTTCTTGGGCTTGAAGTTTTGCGAGAAAACAATGGGTTTATCATCAGTCAACGAAAATTTACCTTGGACATGCTCAGGGAATTTGATGTCTCTCATTTGCCTCGTGCAACTTCCCCTCTGGATCCCTGCTCCAAGCTTCAGGCAGATGACAGTCCTCCCATGGAAAATCCCACTCTATTCAGGCATTTGGTTGGAAAGTTGAATTACCTCACGAATACAAGACCAGATCTCTCATTTGATGTCCTCACTTTGAGTCAATACATGCAACGTCCTTGCCAGTCACATTTCTTTGCCGCATTAAGGGTTCTCAAGTATTTGAGCACTGATCCTGGCCAAGGGATCTTGTTGTCCTCTATGCCAGACTTCTCTCTTCTTGCTTTTTGTGATGCGGACTGGGCTTCTTGCAAAGACACTCGATGATCACTGAGTGGGTTCTTCATCACTCTAGGGGAATCTCCTATTTCATGGAAATCCAAGAAACAGGTGTCCATTTCTCTTTCTTCTGCGGAGGCAGAATACCGCTCCATGCGCAGAGTCACTGCTGAAATAACCTGGCTTGTACGCCTTTTGGCTGACCTTTCCGCTCCTATTACACTTCCAATCCCCCTTCACTCAGACAGCAAAGCCGCCATTCATATTGCACGCAACCCCGTCTTTCATGAACGCACAAAGCATGTCGAACTTGACTGCTATTTTGTGCGTCAGCAATTCCTTTCTGGCCTAATTACTCTTTCCTTTCTTCCATCTAAGGATCAGCTGGCTGATATATTTACTAAGCCCCTTTCTGGGGTTTCTTATAAAGGCATTTTGGGCATGTTAGGGGTCGCTACACTCCCCTCCAACTTGAGGGGGGATGTTGGAGATTCAGAACCCCAGATCGATTTGGGCATTAATGGTGGAACGAAGCCTGAACCAGGAAGAAGAAGAAGGGAGAAGATGAAGGTGACCGACCAAACCTAATACTGCTTCGATATAACCTAAGTATATGTCGGATTCCCTTTAGATCTTAGCCACACATCATATTTTGGAGAGGTTAATCTTGGCCACACATCAAATCTAGGCCCTTGATTTGTTTAAACAATAGAAGCTTCTTCTCAGCTGAAGCTCGCGCGAGGGAATAATGTTTAGTTAGGATAGGAATTTTCTGTTACAAATGCACAAATAGAAATAGGACAGGTGTACATAATATTTTCCTTTTCTCTTTATTTTATTCAACATTCAATTGAATATATATACATGTACAAACAGATGAATGAATACGTAGAAAATTTTCTCCATCTCCTACTCGTCTAAATCAGATTTCAGCATACTCTAAATTTAATTTCCTTCAGTTATAGGGTTCACTAGTAGTTTTTGCTCAAATTCTGTATATACATTAAAAATTCAACTGAATTTATATAAATATTTGACCGTAGACCTAATTATTATTATCGCAATATTAATTTAACATCGTTATAATAACTCATAAACTTTAAATTCTAGATTTTTCTGTGTCTCTATTAATTGTCCTACTTAATTAGTATGGAGTCTCATTCTAGGGCCGTCAAATTGTAATTTATTAAACCAAATAGACTTGCATTTCGGGTTTTTCAGTATGTATGTTTGAACGCGAGAACCCCAAGAACTTGACTTTTGAAATTCAAAATAGCAATAGAGTCAAATGCTCCTTTGTCCATTCGATACTTCATAGTTCATATATACTTGCATTTGGTCCGTTGACCATTAAAAGAGATGACAATAAATGATTTTCTGATGCGTTTACTTAGAAATCGACAGTTCTCTCACTATATCTTAAGAGGTAGTACCCATTATTAAACAAGTCCCATTACACAAAACTGTTTCTAGTCAAATAGAAATATAGCATAGTATATCTGTAACAAGCGGAATGGAGCTTTAGCGTAATTAGTAAAGTTATTGCCATGGATCAGGAGGTCACGCGTTCGAGTCATGGAAAACCTCTCTTGCAGAAATACAGGATAAGGCTGTATACAATAGACTCGTGTGGTCCGGCCCTTCCGCGGATCTCGCGCATAACGAAAGCTTAGTGCACATGGCTGCATTTAAATTTATAACAAGTAGAGCGGAAAGCTAATTAAATAAAGCCAATTGTAAGGGTAATATTTTGTTACCAAATTACAATCCATATAATTGTTAGATGGGGTAGGTTTTTTATCCCCGTGTTCCAAGATTAAATAGTAATGGACCTCAAAACACGTGTATTTTTGTTTTTTCTCACAGCCAAAACCACATATCAAATCGATCTTGTACTTTATAGTTTACAAGTGGGATAAACTAAATCTTGTTATATACTTTATTACCAGTTATTCTCATGATCTTATGACCCAATCTTTTCATGGATTTAATGGGAGGGACAAGTTAAAGTGTAGTGGAATAATTAGTATGAAAAGAACTAAATAGGAAATTGACAACTTAAATAATGAATCTAAATGCATAACACTAATTAAAGCATATGACTTTCGCTTCTGCTTTAATTGTAGATGTGCTATATATGTGTTCTGGCATGTAAATGAGAATTGAGATCACATCCTTCCAACCTAATTTTCCATTTCGTTTTCTCCCCTTACCTTTCCTTATGATTCTGGCTTAGACGATAAATCATGTTTTATCTTGAGAAAGAGAGGCAGGATTAGGCTCGTATATAAGAAAAGAGGTTAAGAAAGTATATGTATATTCATGGTGTAAAAAGTATTTGTGAAATTAGATAACGTAAGTAAGTACCATAGGTAACTCTATTTGTTAGATTTATATAGTTTTGTCCGCCAATGTAAATACAATAATCGAAGGCTTCTCCAGTACTGATAAAAATAAGTAATTTTTTTGGGGGAATATGAAGTAATGAATCTCCTTAAAATAAGTATAAAGAACAGAATTCCCTTAAATCCTGGCGTTTGCTGGTGTATTATTATGAATTGTTCTTCTCCCTTGGCCTTTTTATAGGCCAACGAAATGAACTTTGATATGAATGAATATTAATCAAAGTACTCTTAACTATAATACTATAACTTGGGTTATCAATAGACCTTCTTATTGGCTTGTCGGTCAGTTTTTCAGTTTAGTTACTTAATTAAGTTGAGCTAGTAGCTACCAAAGTATTATTAAAAAATTTCATATTTATCAATTCCTTTATTTTCTGGCGAGGAATTCAAGAAAAAAAATATTCTCCTTAATTAAGAGTTACGTTACGTCTAAAAGAAAGAGATTTGTTATATGATGCTGAGCCTACCATGAGGTCATGGTTCTAATATAACCACCCATTTTTAATTGTCCAAATTCAAACTTGAAACCAATAGACAAGTTCACGAGACACGACCCCAAGACTTTCTCCATAGAGCTCTTACTTTTTCCACACTTATTGCGTCTCCACTTTTTCATGTGTGTTTACAAATATACTCTAACAAATTAATTTTTATACTCCCTCCGATTCATTTTAATTGATTTCTAGACATTTATTTTGTATGATTTTTGTCAATATCAAGAAGGAATTAACTTCTTTTTTTCAAAGTTTCCCTTGGAGTAAAGAACCTAAGAGTATTTGTTGAATAAATTAAAGTTAATATGATCAATTATATTGTTAATTAATGCTAAATGGTGAATTTCTTACTATGTGTGAAAACAACCAAAAAATTAATTAAAGTAGACCAAAGAGTATAAATATATAATATCTAGTTTGGCGGAAAGGTCATAAATCCATGTGCATCGTAAAAACAACATAAATCCGCCCCTAAGTATATCATATTTGACACTATATATGGTCCCTTTCGTATCTTGTCATATTTTTCACGATACAAAAAGCGGTCAGCTTATTAATTCTATTAGGTAACTGCCAACCTTTGAAAATCATGTGTAGATTGTTTTTTCTCCAATCTTATTCTTTTTTGGGAAATTATCAGCTATGTCCATTTATAAGTAACTCATTACAAAAATTGGCCAATTGATAAAATATTACTAATTAGCCAATTAGCCAATTAGCTATTTGTAGCAAAAAAATATCAAATTTTTGCTTTGTTTTGAGTGGGTGTTATTAGAATAGATTGGGCACAACTTAAGGAGCTTGAATCTCAGTTTTGGGATGATTTGGTGAAGTTTTGAGATGGTTTGAATTGAAACTTCGAAGTAATAGCTGAACATGAAAAAAAATGATATGTGTATCACACTGTGTATCATTTGTGTATCACATATGTATCATATTTGTATCAATTGTGTAATGTATATTTATGTATACTTGTGTGTGAGATACATGCGTAATACATGTTTGATACATGTGTCGCAGAAGACTTTTTTGAACTCGATTTAATTACGAATTTTGATGCAAAACCAGTCCAAATTACCTCCAATCTTACTCAGATTTTGTATATTGACTTATCTATATATTTTTAATGAATTTCAACTATACCCATTGAAAAAGTTCCTTTTTTGTTTAGATTTTTGGAATATTGTATAGATTTTTTATATTTCATCACCTTATTTGCTACACTGTCCATGAAATTTCCTTTCCGTCTTGTATCTAATGTTGCTAATCACGCTTAAAAATATGGAAGGTGATTTTTGCATGTGATTTTTTGAGAGAAAGAATCCTATTATTTGGTTTTTCAATTTTTGTTGGCTAGTTTTGGTAAGTCTATGACTAATGGCTAGAGGTTGGTAAGTTGAGATTTATTTGGGACATTTGTGTAAGTTTTCCTTCTTTTTTTTGGTTTTTCATTCGGTGTCCGTTACCCACATTGGAGCCCGACTAAATTCAGATTCGCGCCGGGAAGTCCCACATTGGGGGGTAAAGCGCTCCCTAACGACAAAGGCGAATCCATACCCAGGGGCTCGAACTCGAGACCTCTGGTTAAGGATGAAGGAGTACTTACCACTCCACCACAACCCTTGTTGTTCCGATCTTATTCTTTTCATCATTACTGTTGTCTATTCTCATTAGATAGTTCATATGGTTAAATAATTTAGGCACAATTTTTGGAAGTTTGACAGCAAACCATAGTCTACAAATTAAAGCTCCTTCAGATAATATTACTCGTGCTATTAATTATTATATAGAAAGTAATAGATTTCTATATTAATTGCTCGGAAAGTAAATATCGTCAAAAGTTGAGTCTGTAAGAACTCGTATCGTCATTAGCAAAAAAAGAACTCGTATCGTTACTTCGCCTTTTATTGTTAGATCATGAAGAGAAGGCTAATCAAATAATAGATGAGAATACAAAAAAAAAAAAAAAATCTCATAAGTAATTTATTAGCGATTGGCACTTTTCACAAGGAAATATTTGACTCTAAACAAAAAAAGTCTGTTGGTTCTAGCCAAATTTGGCACGTAGAACAATTAGCTAGCTAGGTTTGGATGGTGATCTCATGCAAACCCGAAAGTATGGACTAATATTAATGGAATCGCGACTTGAACATGAAGAGCACATTTGGGTGAGTGGTCACCTATTAAATCTAAATCTAATGTAGAATTATTCCTTTATCAGATGCAGATGCGGACTCAGGATTTTAAAATGATGGGTGTACTATTACAAAAAGATTAATCTAGAATTTATATTTGACGGGTTCAAACGTAGCTTCTTCCATGAATCTATTACCACTTAGAAAGTACAGGTTAAAATTCAAATTTTTCTATAATATTAGTAATTTTTAGCAAATATACCTATACTCCATATTAAAAATATTGAGATCGTTAAACTATACTATATCATCTACTACTATTAATTTTAGTTATATAAAATTTTGCGATGAAGAAGGAAGACGACTTTCAATATGTAAGATTTGAGGATTTTGAATGAATAAACTAATAAAAAAAGAAAAAAAAGAAAAAAAAACTTAATTAAAACACAACAAGGGACATTAGACATGCCTATAAACTGAGAATTAAACATCTAACTTCATTTGTAAAGGTGCACCCAATAAACATTGAATCAAGTTCTTCGAGCTTGGGTACTGATATAAATGATGAAAAATGCATATTTTTGAGTATATTTACAAATTAATTCTTGTGTGAGTCGCGGGTGATTACATGATTAGTAAAATATGCTCATTATGTGTTTCTTATGTGTAGGAACGAGTTTGGATGATAAATGATCAAAAGATGACAATTCAACACAAAAAGAAGAGGTGGAAAGAATTGGGAACTCGTCCAATTTTGTGCGTGGCACGAAAACGGATGTGAAAAAGGAGAAAAAGGCAGGCACAAAATAGCGAAGCTAAGCGAAGACACGGATCGCTTCGCGAACTGAAAAATTGCAAAAGCTAAGTCCGCGTCTGTAGTCGCGCGTTGCGTGAAGGCAGACACGCCCTCCAGTTCTCCTATCCGATTTTGGATTGCCTTGGTCGGCCCTCTACCCTACCTAGATCATATAAATACATCCTAAAACATAACTTTGGATGAGGAGACACTACTTTAATGTTACATAATACCTTTGGAGGCAAGAACACACTTGGAGCAAGGAGAAGGATTTTCAACTCCACATTTTTCCCTCTTTCTTCCTCTATTTTCATTATTGGTTATGAATTCTAGTATTTGTAGTTTTGCATACTAATGAATAGCTAATTTGTTATCTAGGGTTTTGATGGAACTTTTTGGAGGAAGAATGCTTGTTAAGTTTAAATATAATTTAGCCTTTGAATTTCTTTACTTACTTGTTCAACTACGTGCTAATTTCTGTTGATTGAATGGCAATAAATTGGTCGTGCCTATTAATTATGTATTGCTTGGGAAACGGTACATATTTAGGTAGTTGTTGAACAATATTTATGAGGAATCAATACGGCGGGTTTAAAGGTGGGTTTAGAAATAACAAAGCCTTGACGTGGTCTTAGTGAGCGGTAAGATTGTGCTAGCTAGCGTAGTTCGGGAGAATATGTCTAGTAAATTATGGTAGTTGCTCGGGAGAGAATTACAACACTTGAAGTGCTCACGATCAGTAGAGGACAATTAGGCAAAATTATATGAGACGTAGCGGGAAGGATTCCGACAATTAGGAAAATCATAACTCTAGACCTCCTTAATCTTGTCTCCAACCCTTAGTATCTTTAGATGTTAATTTGCTATTTTAATTTATTAGTTAATTAGTTAGGCATAAGAATCTTAATATTTATAACTTAGGAATTGTTCGAACTTGTCTTCTTGGTGATGTTGAACAATTGTAGCTAAATCTTAGTTCTCTGTGGGATTCGAATCCGGATTTGTAAACTGGATTATATTTGCAGCGACCACTTAGTTTTTTTATAAGGTATAGTTGGGCGTGATCAAATTTTGGCGCCGTTGCCGGGGAACTAACGGTGTAGCTGTAGGTATTCATATTGCTAGGTTTCAAGTTTAAACTTTTATTTTGTTCTGTAGTATTTTATTTTATTTATTTATTTTTGTTTTACTTGTTTATTTAAGTAACATGGCATCTTGGAATTATGAGAGTTTTGATGTTGATACTTCTACTTTTGATCCTCCTTATGCATATTGTGGAGGAAATCACCCATGGAAAAATTATCAATATATTCCCGAGAGCGAGTTATCAGCACCAACTCAATCTTATGTGTGGGATGTATGTGTGGTGGTCAAAATGGTCACTTTCATGATTGTGCTTATTTTTCATATCCTCCCCCAACTTCTTACTATGATGGTTCTGCTTTTAATTGTGAGGTTAATAGGAACAAAGAAACAATGGATGACAGCCTGAAAGAAATCAAAAATATACTAAGTACCTTGTGGAAAAAATTGATGAGACACAACTGCGGGTACAAAGGCAAGATGCAACTATTCGCAACTTGGAGGCTCAAGCGAGTCAACTAGTTGAAGCTTTTAATGCTCAACATGTTAATATTATGAATAGTAGCTAGGAGCAGTGTGCATTAGAGATGAAAATTGAGGTGCCAATGGAGGGGTCCAAAGTAGAACCCCAACACTCTAACCAACTAGAATTTGAGGATGCCGATGTGAAGAAGTAATACTAGAGTCAACCACGGACATTGAGTATACAAATTTAGTTGACTCTAGTGTGATTGGTTTTGAGGATGTCGAAAATCTTGAAGTTCATGTATTTGAGCGCGTTGGACCTCATTCCGAACACTTCTTTACATTATGTTCGGACGGTGAAATGGGAATAGGTCTTTATGAGCATAAAAAGGAGTCCATGGAAGAGGTAGATGAGCCTTATATTTTGAAAGTTTCAAGGTCGTCTAGGCAAGGTGACACTCCCCGGCGGAGAACCAAAAAGTGCATGAGAATTTATTTAATATTTGGCTCGCAAGAATTTAAACCGCCCCAAGCGCATAATCATAAGCTTGAAGCAAAACTTGGGGTTCAATTCATAAGCTCGAGGTGGAGACAAAAAGTGATTCGCCGTCGTGCCGTGACGTTAAATCAAGCGCTTGTTGGGAGGCAACCCAGCTTTACTGTATTCTATTATTTTTATTTTTATTTTTTTTATTATTGTAGTGTTATTTTTGATTTCTCTAGGAGCATGGGAATCAAAGCCATTGGAGAAAGCAAAAGCAAGTGTGATGGTTAGAACTAAGTGTGGGGTGCCCGCACAAAAGAACGAAGTATGGGAGAAGTTGATATCACGACCCAAATTCCATATTAGGATGTGATGGCTCCCAACACCGTTGTTAGGCAAGCCAACACCAAAGGCAAGGTTCCTAAAATTCACCCCTGGGCCCACATGCCCGGATTCCGAAATTTTTTGAAGGAAGTTGTTACCCATAACCTAAGGAACAAGAATATATGATTTTTACTTCATTCCATAACGAATTTCGTGGTTAAATCTTATTTTTATAAAAAACCTAGGTTTTACTCTAATCCCATAATTTTCACTAATCTATACATGTTAATCTACCCAAAATCCAAGTATTTAGCTCACATATAGTAGGAATTACTTACCTCCAAAAGCTTGGTGAAAAACCCCTCTCAAGAATCTCAAAAATTGTCCACAATGGAGTGAAAAATGAGCTAAAACGTCTAACACCCGTAATAAATGAAGGTCACTGCCTTCAGTGATTTCTGCATCTGCGGTCCTGGGCCGCACCTGCGCCCACCGCATCTGCGAAAAAAGGTCCGCTTCTGCGGAACCTCACTGGGCCGGCTGGGGCCGCTTCTGCGGATGGCCAACCACTTCTGCGGAGAAAGGACCGCTTCTGCGGTTTTTGGGCTGGTCACCCTTGGCCAAATCTACGTGTCATGGCCCGCACCTGCGAGCTCGCATCTGTGGCTAACCAACCGCAGGTGCGGTTATGACAGAAGCGGGACATTCAGCTCTTGCCCAAAATTTCCAACTTGGTCCGAGCCTCGTCCGATTGACGCTCGGGGCCCCCGGGGCCTGCCCGAACACACCCACAAGTTTGTAAAGATAAAACGAATTCGCTCAAACCCTCGAAACGCCGGAAACAACATTAGAACTAGGAATCACACCCAAAAACCAATTGATTCAAACTTATGAACTTCAAGTTCTTCAATTTACTTCCAATGTGACGAAACACACTTATACTACTCGGATTGACACCAACTTTGCGTGCAAGTCTTAAATGACATTACGAAACTATTCCCGGTCTCGGAATTCCGTTCGGACCTCGATATCACAAAAAACCTGCTCCAAACCAAATTTAAAGGACTTCAAAATCCTTAAAGAATCAACTTTCGCTATTAGGCGCCAAAACGCTCCCAGGTCATCCAAAATCCGGTCCGGGCATACGCCTAAGTCCGAAATCATCATACGAGCCTGTTGGAACCGTCAAATCCCGATTCTGAGGTCATTTACTCGAAATGTTGACCAAAGTCAAACTTGCCCTTTTAAGCCAACCTTAAGGAACCAAGTATTCCGATTTTGATCCAAACTCTTCCGAATCCCGAACCAACCATCCCCGCAAGTCATAAGTCAGTAAAAGCAAGTAGGGGAAGTCTTATTTAGGGGAACAGTCTAGAAAGCAAAACGGCCAGTCGGGTCGTTACATCTGAGTACCCCATGAGCTGCTAATGCTTCGGCCTTTGGCTTACCAGGGAGTTTCTTTTACCCTCTTGTATTTCTGAGTGTGCATTGGAGACAATAAACAATTTTAAGTATGAGGGTAAAGAGATTGTTTGGGTGATTTTCTATGCTATTATGTTATTTTATATGTGTTGGGAAAAAAATAAAAAATCAAATAAATAAATAAAATTAGGTAGAAATAATCCCTCTTAATTTTTCTTATGACCACAGTTTTTTTTTCCAAGGGATGACTCTTTGAACCGGTAGTTTTTTTGTAGGTAGAAATTCTCGAAAAGTTTTGGACTTTTCCCACGATGAACCTCCTAGATATTTTTCTTGAGGGTTTAAAGTCCAAATAAAAATACAAAAAAAAAGAAGTTCATTGTTTTTTCTTTTTGAATTGATAATGAAAGGGTAAAACTTGAGTATCTATGATTTTTGACATGTTTTATGTTGGGGCTTAGAGCTGGAGCATTTGTGTTGAGTACTTTCTTCTTGAGTCTTGTGACTATATGCCTTGAGAGTATATGTGACTTATTCGGACACTTGGACTCATCTTTTGACTCCTATTATGTACATCCTATGTGATTGAATTATATTATGACTGTGCTAGTTGATTTAACTTGAGAGTCAAGTCTGAGCGGTCCTGAATAAGTCATGTGCATTGTGTGAGGTGAGATTTTGGTTGTAATCTGTGCCATCCCTTGTTAGTCTAGAACTTGCCCGTGTGTGAATCGAAGTGAAATGATTAAGTCTTGTATGCTTAGGAAATGATATAGGTGTTTCTTTGATTGACCCTTTAGTCTATTAGCGTACTAGTGATAAATATTATCTTTTGTTAGCTCGTTTGAGCATGTAAACCTTTTATTTGGTACCCACATTATAAGACAATCCCTTTTGTTTTTAAATAAATCTTGTTGAACCTTTACCTCCGAAAGAACTTAGGTCGCTAGAAGTGAAGGAAAAGAGATTGGGTAGTTTTTGAGTGGAACCATAGAAAGTCCAAAAGGTGCATGCATGAATAGAGAGAGCTACTAGCTGGAAAGACCAATTTATGGATGGTGTTGAAAAGATTTTGAACCAAAAAAAATACAAAAAAAATCCCTCCAATTCACTTTGATATGTATTAGTGCTTATGTAGATGTGCTTAAAGTCAATGGGCTATGTTATTTATGGTGTCGTAGCGATATGTTGAGTGATCATGAATAGGATGTGCTTAAAAGTTAAATGTGTCGCGCCCCCTTTTTCCTCGCGGAGTCCGGGTTTCGACACTTTGGGACAACTCCTTTTTTTTTGGGAATTGGGTATGAGATTCGAAGAGCCTCCACCTAATGGATTAAGGTTCGTTAGGGCACCTAGAATAATTAACTCGTGAAACCAGTTTGCGGTACCAGAGATTGGATAAGGGCTCGAACTAACCTTGAGGGGGAGGTGTTAGGCACCCCTCGAGGTCCACAAATGTGGGTCCCGGCCAAACTCATTTTTTGTGAATTAGTCATTAAAGAAATAAAGCACATAAATATGTAAAGTTTGTTCAAACAGGTATAAAAAGGGGGTCCTAGGTTTGTTAGCCTATAGGATTACCTATGTACAATACTCGGTAAACTTCCCTCCATTAGAGGCGTTACACGTGGCATTGGCGCACAGGTCATCATATCCTTTACTACCCAATTACCCTCCCCTTGGTCATAGCCTAAAGCGTTCTAGCAACCTTAAGATGTATCATATGCGTGCACTACCCGTCCCTTTACTTATATAGTCCCGGAGGTATTTAGGACTTCTAGTTAAGGTGGATCTAGACTCTCCTACAGTAATTAAAAGGAGAAAACTCTAGGCGACAAACAAAACATGTAGGACTGGACCAAGGATAGAACAGTTAAAAGACTCACATTTTACCTCCACAAATAGATCAAGCAAGTGCACGTCTCAAACAACGGTGTTTCAGACACTTTAAAAAAAATGAATCCTAATAACGGGATATCTAGGTGAGCACAAATCAGAACATATGCAAAGTTTTATTAAAGCGGGGAACCAATACCTAATCAGTTGCCTACTGATTTTAGAGGGGGCTTGCTGAATCTGGACAGTTAACAAAAATACAGTTTTACAGTTTACATGATTTTAATCACCCTACAGGCTCGCCTAGGCGTGTATCAATGATGTCCTATGAACATGGTATCTAATTAATTGGAAGTAATAAACCAGTAAACAATCTTGAACAGGCAGTTTGGTACGTTAGACCCTATAGGCATGTTGTCTAGATGTGAGGACTGATTTTAGACAATGGAAACTAAATGCAGCAATTAGTTTTAAAACCTCGTTGGCATGCAAATACTGATTTTAAATTACAGGCAAAGTGTCCAGAATGCAAGATTGATTTTACCCTATAAGCGTGGTTTCTAAATGCTGAATACGCTGAACCTATTTAATATGGCTCCTAAATGCAGAAATCAATTTTTAACCTATAGGCATGATATCTAAAAGTGTAAGATTTAGTTTTTGACCTATATGCGTGATATCTAAAAGTGCAAGATTGATTTTTAACCTATAGGCATGATATCTAAAAGTGCAAGATTGATTTTTTAACCTATAGACATGGTATCTAGAATGCATGCAAAGAGAAAAACAACACAATGATATGATTTTTGAGTGCAGAAGTGGATTTGAACCCTATATTCATGATATCTATGATGCACACAGGTGATGAACATTACAATGTCCTATAGGCATGGTTTCTAGAATGTAAACACTGATTTTAAAACCTATAGGCATGAAATCTACCCATTCCGAACAAAATACATATAATCTTGCCCAGTTTACTAATTTTCCCAATATCTGTTTACAAAGTAATTAATATTACAAGCCAAATGTAAATAAATTACAGGAATGATAATAGTATACTATAGGGAGCCTGGATAGGCCCAAAGCGAAACCTGGGGAACCAGGCCTTCAAACAGTCTCAAAATCCACATCTCATAGTGCCAAAGAGGGTATCTTAGTGTGTCAAAGTTCCCAAGGGCCTCAAGGACCCAGGGAAGTGCTCACACCGAGGCCTCCTTTAAATATCAATAGCTTGTGCAGTATGGATAGCCAGCTCCGGTGTGTCAAAGTTTAGAGGGGTCTTATGGACTCCAAAGCAATGCCCACACTGGAGAGGCAGGACCCTAGATGTTCTAAGAATTTGAAGTGGATAGTTATTTACAAGAGTAGTTTGAGAAAAGCAGTTTTAGACTTTCAGGAAACAAGAAGCAAACAGAGTCATTTAATTCTTGGAACTTAGGCAAAGGTTCCAGCAAACAAATAGCATTCAGAAATAGGATTACATAAGTTAGCTATTACTAAGTGACCAAACATAAAGACAAGGCATGCTGAGGATCAAACAATCACATACAAATGGGCAGTAGAGATTGGGGAGCAAAGTTGTGAAAGGTGAACATCTAGATAGGGAGAACATGCTAGTAGGGAAGTAGAAAAAACACAGATCTAATTTAGACATGAGCAAACATGCAAATTTGCTGAAAGTAGAGACACATCTTTCTAGTTAAAAACAGAAGTAAACATGCTATTGTAGTAAACACATGTATTGGGCAGCAGTACGCATGCTAGTGCAGTAAACACATAGATTGATCATTAATAGACATGCTAGGAAACATTGTTAGACATGCTATTGGACATACAGATCGAACAGAAGTAACCACGTAGATTAGACAGAAACAACCATATTAGTAAACACATGGATTAAATAGAAGTAAACATATAGCTTTAAACAGAAGTAAACAAGCTGATAAACACATGGATTTAAATAGAAGTAAATATATTGATAAGCACACAGATTAATTGAATGACAGTGGTAGAGGCATACCAGTTGGAAATTTGCAATAAAAGAGTGAAGTAAAGAGGATCCAAGATCGTGCAATAGACAAGTAGCAGTAGTTTGCAATAGAGAGAGAGCAAGAATTTTTAAGTGTTTTCCTTAGGTCTGTGTGTGTGTTTGAAAACAGAATCATTTATTTATAGGAGTCGAGTAGTGTAAAGTAAATAAGGCAAGGCAGCTTAATATTGTAAATAAGGTAAGGGAAGCAATCAAATAATCAATTAAGCTTGACAAGACAGAAAATCAGGAAATTATACCCATAAATAACTCGGATTGAGTTTCAAATAAGGCAAGAAGTGAGTCTAACAGCCAATTAAGGTTAGAACCCATAAATCAAGCAATCAATCACACAAATAAGGTAACTTGAGCAATTAGAGGCCATTCTGGGGTCAAACAACCCCTAAATAGGCAAGAGACGTTAATTAGGAATTTCAGGATTAAGGAAAGCAAGCAGAAATTCAGTAAATCATTTCAGCTAAAAATGAAACCCTAGATAATTGAATCAGTCAATCAATTATTCAAAACAATAACGGACAAAAAATATTGAAGCGAACAACGAACAATCCAACAATGAAGCCTGGAACATAGTCATTACAGAAAGATTAAACAAAAACAAGAGAAATTTCAGAAAACCCTTTGCAAATATAGACGAAGCAGAAACCCTAATTTTGAAAAATACTTAGAGTTGATTAACAGTAGGGAATTAGAAAATTCTGAAGGAAAACGGTCATGGAAACTTGAAAATACTTCAGATACATAGAGATTCGACCAACAAATAACAAGGAAACCAGAACCCTAAAGTAACACAACGCTAAAAATCGATTAACAAAATAGAAACAAGAGATCTTTAAAGAAAAGTCAGTGACGAACTCTGAATCATTCTAGATCTACAAAGATCTGGAAGGATTCATGTTCAAAGATTAGGGTTTTGAGGAAAAGGGGAGGGGTAAAGAGAATCTGGCTTTGAACCAGAGATTTGAACCATAAAACATCGAGAGAGTAGCACTCACAAACGGAGGTAACCATAGGCGGACTCTTAAAGAATCTCGAACAAGATATGGGCTAGATCTTTTGGGATTCCTTTCATGTAATAGCAAAGTCGAATAACCAGAAGAAGTTGGAGACCAATGGAGGTCTGAAACAATCGTGGAACCTCATAGAACATGTAGGAATCGTAGGGATTAGGGCTAGGTTTAGGTGGCGGCGATTAAGGTTAGATTTTGGTCTCAGAGAGAACTAGAGAAGAGAGGGTTTCAGGGCGGCCGGTGGTGACAAATAACTAGGGTTTAGGGGTCTTTTGGACTAAAAAAGAAAAGAGGAAACGATGGTCGTTGATCTCTATGATCAACGGCCAAGATCAAAGGGGTTTGGCGCCGGGTTGAGTCGTTAGGTTTGGGCTAGGGTGGATTTGGGCCTGGTTCTAAGTGGATTGGGATTGGGGAATTGAAATTGGGCTGGTTTAATAGGCTAGGTCCGAAAAAATAAAAAGGGCTATTTGTTAAATACTCATTTAATTGATAAAGACAATTTTAAAAAATAATTAACAAATTATAAAAATGATTTTCATGCCTAGAAATGTTTTAAAACAATTACTTAGTATTTAAAAAAAAATACAAAAATCTATTTTCTGGTAAAATAATGTAATAATGCATGCATGAGCTATAATTGCAAAGTTTTTGCAATTATAACCCCAAAAAATACAAATGTGGCTATTTGTGAAATAATTAAAACTTAGTACAAATGCAAATGATAAAATTAATCCACAAAATTATTATAAAACTATTTGTGATGCAATTAGTAATTGCTTATATAAATGAAAATACTAGGATAAATTATTAAAACCCTTAGAAATGCAAAAATTATGGAAAAATATTGATTGATGCTAATGCATAGTTTTGGAGGTATATATGTATTTTGAAAAATATTATAGGGAAAAATTGGGTATCAACAGCTGCCCCTCTTTCCCCGGGAAGGATGAAAGAGTTTTCGGGTAAAGAAATGATGACCAATTTTGACCGAATAGGATGTTTTGAAAAATACAGGCTGAACCCTGGTCTTTGAGCTGCCTACATATCCCTGGTTTTACAGGAATCAGGCCATGTGTAGTTCTGAATTCATCGGCGGAATATACCAATGAAGTCATTACAAGAATGGACATGAGACTTTGGAATGGGTGGAAAGATGGTTATGGTGAGCGGTCAGATTTGAGATAATTTGAAATAATTGGAGTGGGATTGCTCCTGTTGGGGTAGCGGTTGCTTGTCGGGTCACCTGCAAGTAAAGAGATACTACAAGTATATATTTGTGCGAAAATTTAAACATGATGCAGATTCCCTTCAGACCATGAGGATTGTCTTTGGACGGTTGAGGATGACGTCCTTAGACCATGATGTCCTGGGTCATGAGTTGTTCGGTGGGGGATTCGCAGGCCATGAAATGATGTTCTCGGGACATGAAAATGGTGCCTCCAAACCATGACGCCTTTGAATAATGATATGTAAATTTGAGAGGTCCTCAGGCCATGGCATGGTGTCTTCCGGCTATGAGGATGATGCCTTTAGACAATGACGCCTTTGGACAAGTTGGCGATATTTCAGCCCATGAGATACAATAATATGATGCTAAAATCAACAAGACAAGGCTTAGTCTTGTGAGGTTGAGGGCAGAGCTTAGCCCGAAAGAGGAGCAAATAGGTAGTGCCGGAGAGAAAGTGTTTAGTCTCGGCAAATAAAGGCGATGATTGGCCTTATACAAATAGGAGGCAGAGCTTAGCCTCATGCAAGATTCGGGATAGGGCTTAGTCCCATGCAGATGGAAGGCAGAGCTTAGCCTTATGTAGATATGGAGGCAGGGCTTAGTCCCATGCAAATGGAAGGCAGAGCTTAGCCTTATACAGATATGGAGGCAAGGCTTAGCCTCATGCAGATATGGAGGCAGGGCTTAGCCTCATGCAGATGGAGACAGAGCATAGTCTCATGCAAGATTCGGGACAGGGCTCAGTCCCATGCAAATGGAAGGCAGAGCTTAGCCTTATGCAGATATGGAGGCAGGGGTTAACCTCATGTAGATGGAAAGAAAGCTTAGTCTCATGCAAGATTCGGGACAGGGCTCAGTCCCATGCAAATGGAAAGCAGAGCTTAGCCTTATGCAGATATGGAGGCAGGGCTTAGCCTCATGTAGGGTTTGGGACAGGGGCTTAGTCCCATGAAAAAATAGAATAAATAGCAGGTGATAGCAGAGTTTTCTTAGCTAGTAATAGATTTCAGTATCACGGTTGTTATGAAGATTGTGACTTAGAGGCATGTATATTCTTTGCTCCTACATCCAAAGAAAAATCGTGAGTTCTGTAAAGGGGGAGGTAGGTTCGTGCCTCCGTCGGCTTGCTTGGTTTGGTCCGAAGGTCCTGTTCAAATCATTGATAGCGTTGGCTAAACAGAGTCATTTTACAAGCAAGCATGCATAGTTTTCAAAGAAGTAATAAAAATATATTATTTTAGAAATTGGTTAGATGAACCAGTGACTGTGACACGACCCGAGACATCGTAACCTCCCCTGCTATAAAATTTTGAGGGTCCTCCTCAAAATTCTGCCCCAGTTAGGTGGACACGTCTGACTGCTGCACATGCTGCGATCGGCTGAAATTGCTTTAGAATTTTGAAGTTTCTGATTGTGGGGACAAAATAGGATTTTTATTGAATTGCGACCGAACCAACAGGGCTTCCTACGTATCCCCTCTTAATTGGGAATCAGGTCGAGTTGATCGGTTTTTTCCAGACTTCTCCGTCCATTTTTGCAAGTATGAGGGCTCCTCCTGTTAATACTCTGTGAACCATGTAAGGGCCTTGCCAGTTGGGAGAGAATTTCCCTTTGGCTTCATCCTGATACGGAAAGATCTTCTTCAACACCAGCTACCCCGGTGTGAACTGTCTTTGCTTGACTCTTTTGTTGAAGGCTCTGGACATTCTGTTCTGATAGAGTTGCCCATGACACACTGCATTCATCCTTTTCCGTCTATGAGGGCTAGCTACTCATAACGGCTCCTTATCCATTCTGTGTCGCTAAGCTCAGCTTCTTGTATGATTCTCAAAGAAGGAATCTCCACTTCAGCAGGAATAACAACTTCAGTACCATAAACCAGTAAGTAGGGAGTTGCCCCGATTGATGTGTGGATTGTGGTACGGTGTCCCAATAAAGTGAATGGCAGCTTCTCGTGCCATTGTTTGTGATTTTCTACCATCTTTCTCAGTATCTTCTTGATATCCTTGTTAGCGGCTTCTACAGCTCCATTCATCTGAGGTCTATAGGTTGTGGAATTCTTGTGCTTGATTTTGAATGTCTCACACATGGTCTTCATCAGATCAGTGTTGAGATTGGAGGCATTGTCAGTGATGATTGATTCTGGAACTTCGAACCGGCAAACAATTCGGTCGCGGACAAAATCTGCTACGACCTTCTTAGTTAATGCCTTGTAAGATGCTGCTTCGACCTATTTGGTGAAGTAATCAATAGCTACCAAGATGCGATGCCCATTTGAGGCATTGGGTTCGATTTGACCAATGACATCCATTCCCCAAGCGGCGAATGACCAAGGTGAGCTTGTTGCATTGAGCTCATTTGGCGACACTTTTATCATATCGGCATGTACTTGACATTGGTAGCATTTTCAGACATACTGGACCCAATCTGTCTCCATGGTCATCCAGAAATAATCGGCCCTAAGTATCTTTTTGGCTAAGTCGAAGCCATTCATATGCGGGTCACAAGTCCCAGCATGTATCTTCTCAATTAGCTTAGAAGCTTCTTTTGCGTCGACACACCTTAGCAATCCTAAATCAGGAGTTCTTCTGTACAAGGTTCCTCCGCTGTGGAAGAACTTATTTGACAACCTCCGAAGCGTACGTTTCTGAGTATGATTTGTATGCTCCGGATATTCTCCTTTTGCCAAATATTCTTTGATATCGTGAAGCCAAGGCTTCCCGTCTGTTTCTTCTTCAACATGGCCATAATACGCCGGCTGGCTATGGATCCTTACTGGATGAGATCGATGAAGTTCTTATCGGGATGCTGTATCATGGATGACAAAGTGGCCAATGCATCGGTAAACTCGTTCTGAATCCTGGGAACATGCCGAAACTCTATCTTCGTGAACCACTTTCTCAATTCCTGCACATGGTGCAGATATGGCAATATCTTGGAATTCTTGGTGGCCCATTCCCTTGTACCTGGTGCACCGTGCACAAGCAAATCAAAATCACCGATTACCAGTAGCTCCTGAATATTCATGTCGATGGCCATGTTGAGCCCTAGTATGCAGGCTTCATACTCTGCCATGTTGTTGGTGCAGGGAAATCTGAGTTTAGCAGATACCGGATAATGTTAACCAGTTTCCGATACCAAGACGGCTCCAATGCCGACTCCCTTGAAATTTGCCGCTCTGTCAAAGAACATTCTCCAACCGTCGTAGGACTCAGCAATATCTTCTCCTATGAATAGAACCTCTTCATCGGGAAAATACATTTTCAGGGGTTCGTATTCTCCTTCCACGGGGTTCTCAGCAAGATGATCTTCCAGTGCTTGTCCCTTGACTGCTTTCTGAGTCACATAAACAATGTCGAACTCGCTCAACAAAATTTGCCACTTAGCCAGCTTGCCAGCGGGCATGAGTTTCTAAAAGATATATTTCAAGGGATCCATCCTTCATATGAGGTATGTTGTGTAGGCACAGATGTAATGCCTCTGCTTCTGAGCTATCCAGGTCATAGAGCAGCAAGTACGTTCCAATAGAGAGTATCGCGCTTCATATAGAGTGAACTTCTTACTCAGGTAATAGATAGCTTGTTCATTTCTCCCTATCATCGTCATGCTGCCCCAGAACGCAGCCGAAGGCTCCATCTAGCACTGCAAGGTAGAGTAGCAAGGGTCCACCTGGCTCTGGCAGGACCAAGACTGGTGGTGTTGATAAGTACTTCTTGATCTTGTCGAAAGCCTTTTGACAATCTTCGGTTCAACTAGTTGCAGCATCTTTCTTCAACATCTTGAAAATTGGCTCACATATAACTGTGGACTGGGCTATGAACCGGCTGATGTAGTTTAGCCGTCCTAGAAAACTCATTACATCTTTCTTACTCTTCGGCGGCGGTAGCTCCTGGATGGCTTTGACTTTTGACGGATCCAATTCTATCCCTCGACGTCTAACAATGAACCCAAGTAACTTTCCGGCAGGAACCTTGAATGCATATTTTGTGGGGTTTAGTTTCAGGTTGTATTTCCGCAGTCTGTCAAAAAACTTCCTCAAATCGGCTATATGATCTGTGGCTTTCTTGGATTTGATGATGACATCATCCACATATACCTCGATCTCCTTATGTATCATGTCATGAAAAGTGCTAGTCATATCCCTCGTGTAGGTGGCCCCAGCATTCTTTAAACCGAATGACATCATCTTATAACAGTATACTCCCCATGGTGTAATGAAAGCTGTTTTCTCAGCGTCCTCTTCGTCCATCCAGATCTGATGGTAACCGGCGAAACAATCCACAAACGACTGGAGTTCATGCTTGGCACAATTGTCGATTAGGATGTGTATGTTTGGAAGTGGGAAATAATCCTTTGGGCTGGCCCTATTGAGATCCCGATAATCAACACAGACCCTGACTTTTCCATCCTTCTTTGGAGCTGGCACGATGTTGGCTACCCAAGTTGGGTATTCAACCACCTTGAGGACCTTGGCCTTGATTTTCTTAGTAACCTCCTCCTTGATTTTCAGACTCATGTCAGGCTTGAATTTCCTGAGTTTTTGCTTCGCTGGTGGACACGTTTGGTTTGTGGGCAACTTGTGAGCCACAATGGATGTACTTAACCCGGTCATATCATCGTATGACCATGCAAAGATGTCCTCATATCCTTTCAAGACCCTGTGTACTCTTCTTTTATCGATGACGACAAGTGGATGTTGATGCGGGTTTCCTTGACAGTTTCGGAGTCTCCCAAGTTGATTATTACTATTTCGTCCAGATTGGACTTAGGCTTGTTCTCAAAGTTTTCTACTTCTCTGGTAATTTCCTCGAGTATGACATCTTCTTCTTCCGAATCACTATCCTTTTATTGCGTCGTCTCATTACATGTCACAGTTGTTGGTTCATCGAGACAAGAAATGGTAATGCTTTATAGATAAAGATATGAGAGAAAAAATGGTAATAATAAATATTGATTCATGGAAGCATAAAAGCAATTTTTAATAATTTAAACAACGTTTCGGAACATTGGAAATATTATTTAAAACAAGATGCCAAAAAGGGAAATCATTTTTCTTAGAAAATAAACAAAATAATGTTTTTCAGCCTTGCTACCTCGGGACTCGTCGGGCCCTGGATGGTCTGACAGTCCAATTCTTGAGGAATGATCCTTTCTCCACAACCCGTATGGTAGGGCCTTCCTCCCCCCCTCCTCAACAATTACACAACAGTCCATGTCCTCATCCTCCCAGAACAGTTTCCTTAAGGCTGCCAGTGCTGCTTCCTCCTCTGATCCCCATATAATGTCGGCCTGTTGGAATGTCTGACTCAAGTGCAGTATAGGCTGCTCCAATGGACAGTACGGACCACGCCATGGTGGTGACCAGTTTCTGTACTCTTGCCAAGTGTATCGGTATCCCAGGCCAAAAGTAGTTCCATAACGCTTCGGCTGTATTAGCTTGGAAATGCCCTGAAGATTTTTACCAAGACCTTTTCCAGGCTCATACCCTCTCCAGTTCATCATGATTGCTATCTTACTATCCCACCACTTATCTTTGTCGATTGCATTGACCCGCTCGATATGATGATAAGTTTCTCCACCAAGCCTTCTTCTATTCTCAACCACTGGGATAGTCTGACGGTTGTAAATGGGGTTGCTCCTATCTCCATGGATAATCACCTCCTGATGGTTCCACTCAAACTTCACTATCTGATGCAATGTTGATGCCACAGCCCCAGCGGCGTGTATCCATGGTCGTCCCAACAATAGATTGTAGGATGCAGATATGTCCAACACTTGAAACTCGACATCAAACCACGTAGGCCCCATCTGCAGACAGAGATTAATTTCCCCAATGGTAGCTCTCTGAGACCCATCAAATGCCTTCACGTTCATGGTCCCTTCTCGTATAGGCCTTTGCCCAACCTCTTCAGTGTTGTCAATGGGCAAATATTGAGACTGGATCCTCCATCGATCAGGACCTTGGTAATGAAGTAGTCTTCGCATTGCACTATGATATGCGGCACCTAATTGTAACTCAAACCCTCAGGCGGCAACTCATCCTCGTGGAAAGTGATTTTGTGACTTTCCAGTACCTGTCTCACCATGTTAGCTATTTCTCCGTTTGTGATGTTATTGGGCACATATGCTTCGTCCAATACTTTCATCAGAGCGTTTCTGTGTGCTTCTGAATTCTGTAGCAGCAATAGGATAGATATTTGAGCAGGAGTCTTGTTCAGATGATCGATGACTGAATACTCCCTTGCTTGTACTTTCCTCCAGAGGTCATCTGGACCTGTTTCCATAACGGGAGGTCTGATAGAAGCCTGTTTGTTGGGCTCTCCCAAATGCTCGGGTGTATAGACCCTTCCAATCCTAGTCATCCCTTGTGCACCACCAGATTCTTCCATTTTGGTTTTCCCTTTTCTTCTAGCTTCAGCCGCATAATCCCATGGTACAACCTTGGTGCTGATAGGCGGTGTGGTTGATACTATCACTGTAAATGGTTTGGCTACTTTTACCTCAAATGGAATAGGTGCAACTGCAGGGGGTGCTACTTCAACTTCAAATGGGACTGATGCTGTTACCTCGACCTCCACTGGCGGCTGTATCTGCACTATAATGGGATTGAGTGTGACTGCGGGCTTCTTGGGGTCGTCACCCTCTTTGATAAGTCCGATTGATCCCTCCGGATCCCATTTTTCATCCATCTCTATCACATTGACACCGTCACCTTGTGATCTGGGAGGGGGTTGTTGCGGACATTGGGTGTAGCCTCCTTTGCCTGGATGATCTTGTTGTCAATCAAAGTCTGGATTTTGTCCTTCAATGTGCGGCATTCGTCAATGGTGTGCCCTTTCATGCCCGAATGGTATGCACAAGTTTTGTTTTGGTTGACCCATTAAGATGAGTTCTCTACTACCACAGCAAGAATAGGAGTGACATAACCAGCGACATTCAACCTTTCGTACAGCTGGTCGATGGGTTCAGCAATGACAGTGTATTGTTTGGGTGGTCTGCGGTCAAAATTAGGTCGCGGTCTTGGGTAGTTTTGACGAGTTGGAGGTGACTGAAAATGAGATGGTTGGGAATTATAGGTGTGATAGGCAGTGGCTGGTTGGGATATCTGGGGGATGAGGGTTGATATATAGGTGGAGGTGCTTGATATGTGGGTGAAGGTGCTTGATATGTGGGTGGGGAGGTTCGGTTTACGAATGGAGTTTTGGGTCCTTGGGCGACCATTACTCCTCCCACGTCTTTCTTCTTAGATATACCCCTGAATGCAATGCTTTATTAGTGGTCTGCAATTCCTCAAAGTTTGTTACCATCCCGCTCTTGATGCCTTCTAAAATCCTTTCACCAAGTTTGATGATATCAGAGAACTTATGATTTTCAATAACCATCAACCTTTCATAGTATTGCGGATCATGTGCTCTGACAAAGAACTTGTTCATCTGTTCCTCGTCCAATGCTGGCCTGACTTTGGCCGCTTCTGACCTCCAACGAGTAGCATACTCGCAGAAAGTCTCGGTGGGTTTCTTCTTGAGGTTCTGAATGTAGAAGACATCTGGTGCATTCTCTGTGTTGAACCTGAATCGGTCCATGAAATCAGATGCCATACTTACCCAGTTGGACCATTTCTTAGAATATTCCTGGTTGATGTACCAGGACAAGGCATCTCCCGTAAGACTCCTCATAAAAAGCTTCATCCGGTTCTTTTCATCTTTTCCGACCCCGACAAGCTTGTCATAATAGGTCCTTGGATGAACCCTGGGATCACCTGTACCGTCAAACATCTCGAACTTAGGAGGTTTGTAACCCTTTGACAGTTCTACATCCGGTTGTATGCATAGGTCTTCATAGTTCAGACCCTCTATCCCCTTGCCTCCTTCTACGCCTTGAACTCGGTCGGTCAACTTCTTGAGCTCCTCGGCCAGGTTCTTAATGAGCATGCCCTTCTCAACAGATTCTGGTGCATAGGAGATGGGTTGAGTGGAGTGAGGTAGGGTCTCCACATATATAGGGTTGTTTTGGTGACCTGGAGTTTGAGTATAGTGGTGATCATTGGTGGAATTCTGGGGTTCAGGAATGACTGGTGGAGTATTTTGGGGAGTATGGTAGGTGCTTGGCTGGTACTGTGGTGGGATAGTTTGATTTTGTGGTGGAGTTGTATAATGGTGAGGTACGAGAGGATTTTATGGGCGCTTGTTGGGTATGTTTTGAGGTGGTGCGGGGTTCTGAGTGTTTGGATGACTGATGTCTGGGATGCTGAGTGAGAAGGATAGGTTTGCCACATTCCGGACATGCTCGAGCTCACCCTGGAGTTCCAGTATTTTCTGTTCGAGCCGTGAAACTGCATCATTTGGGGCCTGAGTACCCCGACAATCAGAAGTTTCTGCATGTTCAACTTATGTGTTATTTTCTTTTCTGGTGCCGTTCAAATCTTCCATTTTTACTTTTCCCTTGCCTTTTGGTGGACTAGGAGGAGGAGAAGGTGGAGGGCCCCTGGATCTTGTGTGATAAGCTGATGATGCCAGTATGCACGAACCAACCTTTAGGGAATGGGAATAATCAAAAGAAAGAAAGAAAAATAAAAGGTAGCTAAGTCAGTAATAATTCTGAAAAGTTTGCAGTATTTAAACACATATTGCAGGAATGTAAATTTGCGTCCTAATTTGGGAGCCCCGTTGTGCCCGAGGTAGGCCTAGCGACAAATAGATTTGGAGAAATTTAGTACCAATAATTTCCTCATTTCATTAATGTTAAAATAGACGACCCAAAACGATACTAAATAAGATAATGACACTAATGACACTTGCCCTTTTTACATTTAGAAAGCAAGTAAACCTAATCTATTTGGTCCCAGAAGGACCCTCTTCAGACTGGATGCTCTTGTCGATCAATTCCCCCAGTTCGCGCAGGTTCAACAGTAAGAATGCCCTTGCCAAATGTCCTCCTTCGTTTCCCTTAGTGTTCTGGCAAACTTGAGGGAAGATCTCTCCACCAATCTAGCAATAGTGAAGGTATGCTACCGACCTTGCCGAACTTGGGGACTTCATGCCTCATTTTCTGCAAAACAAGTATAGTTAGGCCCTTTCCCCCCTCTAGGTTTGTCTACTTATACAACAATGATTAGCACATCGGCACTTATTTCTCCAAATTAATGCACACAATCGTGGTTGCGTCCGTTGGGATTAAGGAAAACCCGATGGACTTTTGGGTGAGGCTTGTCTTAAAGGGTTATTATGTGGACAACATATTAACCCGGCTAGGTTTGACCATGATGCATGCATAATTGATCAGAGTAAGGTTACTATAGAGGTCTAGACTGGGACCCTCAAGCGGACAACTTGAGGTGGAAAGGCACGGAAACGTCGAATGCACCGCTGATCGACTAGTTTTACCGCAAATACGCCTTTCCGAATTTAAAAGGGTGATATATAGGAAGAGCGCAAACACTCATCAAGCGTTGCTATAGTATTAAATATGCACGAGTGGAATATGATGTTGAGCATGATTTATGCAACAATAAATAGCATGTTGTCAAGTATTTGCACGTTTAAAAATGATAAATGCAGTATTTAAATAATTAAAAAACAGTTAGAAAAAAAACAAGGAGATAGGTCAGTTTCGGGAAATAAAGGAAATCGTAAATGCTTGACAAATAAGCAATTAAATCCAAATAAAAGGGAAAGGGAAAGGGTGCTGATGTGTTAACAGAAATAAGCATTCTTAAGACTAATTCACAAAACAAGTTCGTTATGGTAAGAGCCTAAATATCCCCAGCAGAGTCGCCATGCTGTCTGCCCCCTTTCTCCTCGCGGAGTCCGGGTTTCGACACTTTGGGACAACTCCTTTTGGGAATTGGGTATGAGATTCGAAGAGTCGCCACCTAACGGATTAAGATGCGTTAGGGCACCTAGAACAATTAACTCATGAAACCAGTTTGCGGTACCAGAGATTGGGTAAGGGCTCAAAATAACCTTGAGGGGAAGGTGTTAGGCACCCCTCGGGTCCACAAATGTGGGTCCCGGCCAAACTCATTTTTTGAGAATTAGTCATTAAAGAAACAAAGCACATAAATACGTAAATTTTGTTCAAACAGGAATAAAAGTGGGGGGGGGGTCGAGGTTTGCGTAAGTCTATTTAGGATCGACTTCTGTACGAATACCTGGTAAACTTCCTCCATAGACGGTTACACGTGGCATTGGCGCACAGGTCTATCATATCCTTTTACTACCCAATTACCCTCCCCTTGGTCATTAGCCTAAAGCGTTCTACAACCTTAAGATGTTATCTATGCGTGCACCACCCCTCCTGTACTTATATAGGTTCCGAGGTATTTAGGATTCTAGTTAAGGTGGATCTAGACTCTCCTAACAGTAATTAAAAGGAGAAGAACTCTAGGCGACAAACAAAAATGTAGGATTGGACCAAGGATAGAACAGTTTAAAAGGCTCACATTTTACCACCACAAATAGAGCAAGCAAGTGCACGTCTCAAAACAACGGGTTTCAGACACTTTATAAAAAATCCTTAATAGACGCAAGATATCTAGGTGAGCACAAAATCAAGAACATATGCAAACTTTTTTATTAAACGCGGGAAACCAATAACCTAATCAGTTGCCTACTGATTTTAGAGGGGGCTGATGATATCTGGACAGTTAACAAAAATACAATTTTACAGTTTAACAGATTTTAATCAGCCCTACAGGCTCTGCCTAGGCGTGTATAGATGACGTCCTATAACATGGTATCTAATAATTGGAAGTACAATAAACAGTAAACATATCTTGAAACAGCAGTTTGTACGTTAGACCCTATAGCAGTCTGTCTAGATGTGAGGAACTGATTATTAGACAATTGGAAAACTAAATGCAGCAAATTAGTTTTTAAAACCTGTTGGCATGCAAATGACTGATTTTAAAATACAGGCAAAGGTCCAGAATGGGCAAGATTGATTTTACCTATTAAGCGTGGTTTCTAAAAATGCTGAATACGCTGAAACCTATTTAATATGGCTCCAAATGCAAAAATCAATTTTTAACCTATAGCATGATATCTAAAATGTCAAGATTTGTTTTTGAACCTATATGACGTGATATCTAAAAGTGGCAAGATTTGATTTTTAACCTATAGGGCAGATATCTAAAAGTGCAAGATTGATTTTTAACCTATAGCTTGGTATCTAGATATGCATGCTAAACAGAAAACACACAATTTGATATGTTATGAGTGCAGGAAGTGGATTTGAACCTATATTCATGAATCATTTTAGATGTCACACAGAGTGCATGAACATGCAAATGTCCTACTAGGGCATGGTTTCTAGAATGTAAAACACCGATTTTAAAACCTATAGGCATGACATCTACCCTTCCAACAAATACAATTATAATCTCCCCAGTTTTACTAATTTTTCCCAAGTATCTGTTTACAAAGTAATTAATATTACAAGCCCAAATATAAATAAATTACAGAATGATAATAGTATACTATAGGGAGCCTGGATAGGCCCAAAGCAAAACCTGGGGAACCAGGCCTTCAAATAGTCTCAAAATGCCACATCTCATAGTTCGCCAATGAGGGTATCTTAGTGTTGTCAAAGTTTCCCAAGGCCTCAAGAGGACCCAGGGACAGTGCTCACACCCGAGGCCTCCCTTAAAGATACAAAGCTTGTGCAGTGGTACGCTCGGTTCAAAGTTAGAGGGGTTTATGGACTCCAAAGCAATGCCACACTGGAGGGAAGGACCCTAGATCTTCTAACAAATTGAAGTGGATAGGTTATTTACAAGGTAGTTGAAAGAAAAGCAGTTTTAGGACTTTCAGGAAACAGAAGCAAACAGGTCATTTATTCCTGGAACCTTAGGCAAAGGTTCCAGAAACAAAAACATTCAGAAATAGGATTTACTTTAAGTTAGCTATTACTAACGTGACCAAACATTAAAGACAAGGCATGCTGAGGAATCAAACAATCACATAACCAAATAGGGCAGTAGAGAATTGGGAGCAAAGTTGTGAAAGGGTGAACTCTAGATAGGAGAGAACATGCTAGTAGGGAAGTAGAAAAACACAGATCTAATTTAGACAGAGAAACATGCAAATTTACTGAATAGAGAAGATCTATTCTAGTTAAAAAACAGAAGTAAACATGCCTATTTCGTAGAAAACAACCATGTTTTGGCACAGCAAGTACGCCATTGTGCAGTGAGTAACACATAGATTGACATTAATTAACTATGCCTAGGAAACACATAGTTAGACATGCTATTGACATACAATCGAACAGAAGTAATACCAGTTAGATTAGACAGAAACAATATTTAGTTAAACACATGGATTAAAAAGTAGACATACTGGTAAACATATAGCATTTAAACAGGAAGTAAAAACAAGCTGATAAAACACATGGATTAAATCAGAAGTAAATATAGTTGATAAGCACACAGATTAATTGAATGACAGGTGAGGCATTACCAGTTTGGAAATTTGTCAAAAAAAGTGAGTAAGAATTATAGACACTGGATTCCAGGATAGATGGTGCAATAGACAAGTACAGTAGTTGCAATAGAGAGGAGCAAGAATTTTTAAGTGTTTTTTTCGCCAGGTTTTTTTTTTTTTTTCTTCTGTGTGTGTGTGTTTGAAAACAGAATCATGTATTTATAGGAGTCGAGTAGTGTAAAGTAAATAAGGCAAGGCAGCTTAATATTGTAAATAAGGTAAGGGAAGCAATCAAATAATCAATTAAGCTTGACAGGATAGAAAATCGGGGAATTATACCCATAAATAACTCAGATTGAGTTTCAAATAAGGCAAGAAGTGAGTCTAACGGCCAATTAAGGTTAGAACCCATAAATCAAGCAATCAGTCACACAAATAAGGTAACCTGAGCAATTAGAGGCTATTCTGGGGTCAAACAACCCCTAAATAGGCAAAAGACGTTAATTAGGAATCTCAGGATTAAGGAAAGCAAGCAGAAATTCAGTAAATCATTTCAGCAAAAAATGAAACCCTAGATAATTGAATCAGTCAGTCAATTATTCAAAACAATAACGGACAAAAAATGTGGAATCGAACAACGAACAGTCAAACAATCAAGCCTGGAACATAGTCATTACAGAAAGATTAAACAAAAACATGAGAAATTTCAGAAAACCCTTTGCAGTAATAGACGAAGCAGAACCCTAATTTTGAAAAATACTTAGAGTTAATTAATAATAGGGAATCAGAAAATTCATAAGGAAAACTGTCATGGAAACTTGAAAATACTTCAGATACACAGAGATTCGACCAACAAATAACAAGGAAACCAGAACCCTATAGTAACACAGTGCTAAAAATCGATTAACAACAAAGAAACAAGAGATCTTTAAAGAAAAGTCATTGACGAACTCTGAATCATTCGAGATCTACAAAGATTTGGACGGATTCATGTTCAAAGATTAGGATTTTGAGGAAAAGGGGAGGGGTAAAGAGAATCTGGCTTTGAACCAGAGATTTGAACCATAAAACATCAAGAGAGCAGCACTCCCAAACGGAGGTAACCATAGGCGGACTCTTAAAGAGTCTCGAACAAGATCTGGGCTAGATCTTTTGGGATTCCTTTCATGTAATAGCAAAGTCGAATAACCAGAAGAAGTAGGAGACCAATCGAGGTCTGAAACAATCGTGGAACCTCATAGAACAGGTAGGAGTCGTAGGGATTAGGGCTAGGTTTAGGTGGCGGCAATTAGGGTTAGAGTTTGGTCTCAAAGAGAACTAGAGAAGAGAGGGTTTCAGGGCGGCCGGTGGTGACAAATAACTAGGGTTTAGGGGTCTTTTGGACTAAAAAAGAAAAGAGGAAACGATGGTCGTTGATCTCTATGATCAACGGCCAAGATCAAAGGGGTTTGGCGCCGGGTTGAGTCGTTAGGTTTGGGCTAGGGTGGATTTGGGCCTGGTTCTAATTGGATTGGGATTGGAGAATTGAAATTGGGCTGTTTAATAGGCTAGGTCCGAAAAAATAAAAAGGGCTATTTGTTAAATACTCATTTAATTGATAAAGACAATTTTAAAAAATAATTAACAGATTATAAAAATGATTTTCATGCCTAAAAATATTTTAAAACAATTACTTAGTATTTAAAAAAAAAAATACAAAAAGCTATTTTCTGGTAAACTAATGTAATAATGCACATGGGCTATAATTGCAAAGTTTTTGCAATTATAACCCCAAAAAATGCAAATGTGGCTATTTGTGATAGAATTAAAACTTAGTACAAATGCAAATGATAAAATTAAGCCACAAAATTATTATAAAAGTATTTGTGATGCAATTAGTAATTGCTTATATAAATGAAAATACTGGGATAAATTAATTAAAATCCTTAAAAATGCAGAAATTATGGAAAAATATTAATTGATGCTAATGCATAGTTTTGGAGGTATATATGCATTTTGAAAAATATTATAGGGAAAATTTGGGTATCAACAAAATGTACTGTATTAAAAGTGTTTAGGAGGGTTAGTCACTATTATCCATATCTATCATACCCGACCCTTAGCCTACATTACAACCCATGAAGACCTAACTGATCCTAGACTTTGCGAGCTTAAATTAGTAGAGACTTACATTACGGGCAAGCCTATGGTACGAGCTTTGGGGGCACATGAGTTTCTTTGCCAGAGTGAGTGCATTCTTTCATTCTGTGAGACCTTAAATTATACTTGAATTCATATTTGAGTGTGCGGACTGATTACTCTCTTTGTTTTGTTGGTGAGGGAACAATGGATTGGTAAGGAACTCGTATCTTTAGTTTGCAAAAGAAGCGAGTCACAAAGATGAATGTAGTGGAGTCAATTTTTGAGGCTAGGATGTTAGAAGAGTCACACAAATATTTTAAATAATCTTGGCATGAGTTTAGAACTTGAGGAAATATATGAAGAGTGCATATGTTGGGTTCTTGCCACGACACCAATTTTCCCTCTGTGTAACATCGTGACGGCACATAGTCTCTATAACTAGGTAAGCCTAACATTTGCAAAATAATAAAGTGACAACATAACTTTAACAACTAACGGTAACAGAAACAACATAACTGAATACCATGCCGCTTTGCACGTACAATACTCAACTACACAGTAATACACAGTATGCCCAAAATCCGGAACATCATGAGTCACAAACTATAGAAAGAAAATAGTACCTCTATACTCTAGAGTCTAACAAAAGGAAATACAGAAAGTGTTTGACATGGGGAAGAGCAGAAAGGGACTCCGAGGTCTACGGACGTGGTAGATATACCTTGAAGTCTCCAAAGTTGTCTCGACTCACTGATAATGCGGCTGATAAGCAGTACCTGAATCTGCACACGAAAAACATGTGCAGGAAAGGACATGAGTACACCACAACGGTACCCAGTAACTACCAAGCGTAACCTCGGTCGAGCATTGACAATGTCAGGTTAGGGCCCTACTGGTATATATATAAATAAACAAGATAGAATGAAATACCGTAGTAAAATAAAAACTGAAATTTAACAAGAATTAAATCATAGAAGATACCAACTCAGTACACAGAGATAACAACAGGGGATCTCTCGAGATACCATCTCATAGTCCCGCGTAAATGTGCAGGGGGTCTCCCGGAATACCGTTTCATAGTCCCAAAGTAAATATGCAGTACAGGGGGATCTAAATTTTCCCAAATTTCCCACCCCAAATCACTAATTAAATGATGAAATTAAAGACATAATCATGGGAATTAACCAAAACTAGGTAAGAATTACATACCCCAAACACCCACGTGAAAATCCCTCCAAAAATCGCCTAATTTCGAGCTCTCAAGTCCAAATGGTGCAAAATGACATAAACCCTCAATTTTGAACTTTTAAATCTAGCCTGGTGTTCCCTTCTACGCGAACTCGGTTACTCTCTCACATTCGCGTATAACAAAATTCCATTGACCAAATTTCCTCCTTCGCGAACGCGAGGGAACACTCGCGAACGCTACCTTTCACTTCCTGATGCTTCGTGAACGTGATACCATCTAGCGAAGTAGACCAAATGGCTGGGGTCCCTAACTTCCTCACTTCCTCTACGCGAACGCGTTCCACTCTTCGCGCTCGCGCTGCTTCCACTGATCATACCTTCGCGAACGCAGGCTCCTTTACGGGAACGCGAAGAACAAACTTGAGCTGGCCTCCCAGATGCCCTACGCGATTGCGAGACCTCTCTCGCGAATGCGATGAAGAAATGTCTGGAACAAAAAAACTAGAAAATCTGCAACTTTCTTAAGTCCAAAAATCATCCGTTAACCACCCAAAATCAACCCAAGTCCCCCGGGACCTCAACCAAACATAACAACAAGTCCTAAAACACCATACTAACTTAGTCGAGCCCTCAAATCGCATCAAACAACGCTAAGATCACGAATCACCCTCCAATTCAAACTTAAAGAACTTGAAACTTCAAATTTCTACAACCGATGCCGAAACCTATCAAACCATGTCCGAATGACCTCAAATTTTACAGACAAGTCATATTCAACATTACGAACCCACTCCAACTTCCAAAATAGGAATCCAACCCCGATATCAAATAGTCCACTACCGTTCAAAACCTTCAAAAATTCAATTTTCGCCATTTCAAGCCTAAATCAGCTACAGACCTCCAAAACACAATCTGGATACGCCTCTAAGCCCAATATCACCCAATGGAACTAAAGGAATCAACCAAACTCCATTCCAGTGTCGCCGTCGCACAGTTCCAACTACGGTTCAAATCCTAAGACTTAAGCCTCTTAGGGACTAAGTGTCCCAAAACACTCCAAAAACCAAGACGAAACCTCCCGGCAAATCACAATAGTAGAAATAGATACGGGGGAAGCAGTTAATACGGGATTGGGGCTATAACTCTCAAAATGATCGGCCAGGTCGTTACAGTTCTAAGTGTTGATATAAACCATTGTCATTGGTGTGATGCTTGAGTATATTTTGAAAGGTATTTCTTGCCTATGTGCTTAATTTTAAGTTGCTCGAGGACAAGCAAGAGTTTAAGTGTGGGGTGGTGATAAATGATGAAAAGTGCATATTTTTGAGTATATTTGCATATTAATTCTTGTGTGAGTCATGTGAGACTACATGGTTTGTGAAGTGAAATATGCTCATTATGTGTTTCTTATGTGTTGGAACGATTTTGGATGATAAATGATCAAAAGATGCCAATTTGACACAAGAAGAAGAGGTGGAAAGAATTGGGAACTCGTCCAATTTTGTGTGTGGCACAAAAACGGACGCGAAAAAAGAGAAAAATGAAGCACAAAATAGAGAAGCGAAGCGAAGGCACGGATCGCTTCGCAAACAGAAAAATTGCAAAAGCTAAGTCCGCGTCTGTGGTCACGCGTTGCGCGGAGGCAGACACGCCCTCCAGTTGTCTTATCCGATTTTAGATTGCCTTGGACGGCCCTCTACCCTACCTAGGTCATATAAATACATCCTAAAACATAACTTTGGAGGAGAAGACACTATTTTAGGGTTACACAACACCTTTGGAGGCAAGGAGAAGGATTCAACTCCATGTTTTTCCCTCTTTCTTCCTCTATTTCCATTATTGGTTATGAATTCTAGTATTGTAGTTTTGCGTACTATTAGGAATAGCTAATTTGTTATCTAGGGTATTGATGGAGCCTCTTGGAGGATGAATACTTGTTAATTTTAAATATAATTTAGCCTTTGAATTTCTTTACTCGTTCAACTACGTGTATATTTCTGTTGATTGAGTGGCCATCAATTAATTGTGCCTATTAATTATGTATTGCTTGAGAAAGGATAAATATTTAGGTAGTTGTTGAACAATGTTACTCCTAACGTATATGAGAAATATATATTTAATTAATTTTTAAGAAATATAATATTGTTAAACATAATATATAAAGAGGAGTATGGGTTCACGTGCTTCATGCTCCAACATATAGATACACCCCTGATCCTCTTTGTAAAGACAAATCACAGATATGCAAATTCTATCTTGCTTCTTGTTTGAGCAAAAAAGAGTGAAAGTTTTTTTTCTCGAACTAATTAGTAGTATTGCAGAGGATAAATCTTAGCCAAGCATAATTAATCTCAGATCTAGCATACAGAGTGTCAAAAATAAAAGATGAACAATAACGTGTAATATTTCGTCATTTAATATCATACATCAAACATATGGGATGAGCTTACATCTGGGGCAGACTTGTGTCATAATCATGGGAACAAGGAATGGGAGGAAAAGGAACTGAGGGTGAAGAGATTCTTCTTTCTTGGCCATCGCAGCCCCCCCCCCTTTGGGTTTAGCTACCCCTATTTATATCCACAACTTCTCCCTTTGTCCAATGGTCTTTGACCAACGTACTTTCTCGCCGCTGTACCCTCTATCGTTTGCTTGACCATTACGTTGTTCTGTGACGTAAGCTTTCCGACGATTTGTCCCCGACGATGGCCGAGGTGCTCTTTGCCATCTTGCCTCATGGGCACGACTGCGACTTGGTCGACCCCATATCGTTCCTCTTAGGTACGATTAACCCATGGTTAGAATTTGACCCATACAGTTAGTCCCTCCGTCCGCTAGGGTCGCTTCTTGGCGGGCTGACGACTTTGTTGATTTATAAGTTAGGAGAAATCTAATCGTTAAGCGTTGAACGAGACCCTTAGGTTGGGGAGGCAGTGTGACGTTTCGATGGTACCGTCAGACTGCTACATCGGTTCGGAACTGTACCGTTGCGTCGGTTTACAGCATCATGAATGCCCCTTATGCATTGTTGCGGTGCATCTTTCCTAGGCATCGTATCGTTTTCCGTGCCCTATCAGTTTTTGATTGGCAGCTCTCGGGTTTCCCGCTCGGGGCATTTATGTTCCTATAAATATGGGGAAGTTATTCCTTGATTGTCATGCTTTATCGATTCATCTGAGGAAATTCACAAACCTTCACCTTCTTCCCTATTTCATACTTATCTCACATTTCTGATTTCGTATCTCTTATTTCATATTTCTGCTCTTGTTAGACTTAGACGCTACAATCCTCTTTTCTCCTTCATCATATTCGTTCATACCGACTGCTTCAAACCGATGGCTGGTACTTCTTCCCAGACTGACAGGTTCGTTGAAGCCCCGGCGCTGGAAAATGACGCGCCTCCTCTTGGAGAGGGGGTGGAGGCGACGGAAGATGAGGGAATTCCAACGGCGGCTGAGATACTGCCCTGTCTGGGTAAATTATGGACTAACTTCAATAGCCCCGTTGGAGAAGAACCAGTTCCTGCACCCTCTACTATGGATGAAGCGGCGATTGCGGCGCTCAAGACCAAATGGGGGATTTCGAACCATATTGAGATGTTGCCGGCGATGGGAGATGATATTGTACATTTTGACCCCCCAAGGATACTGTGCATTCTATGCGTACCCCTTTGTTGTTGGGTATACGCTTCCTCTCCCCTCCCTAGTGACAGACTTGTGCCGTTTCTATGAAGTGTGCCCGGCTCAGCTTTCACCGTACGTGTACAAACTTTTCCTTATGCTGCTCAAGTTCGCGGAGCTCGCCGGTTGAGAGGTCACTTTGGGACACATGCTTAATATTTTTACCCCTCAACTTATTTGAGGCACGATGATCCACATGCGCCACCGAGGAACAAAGAGTCTAGTGGTGAAGATGGATGACAAAGCTAATCACCGTTTCTGGGAAAGCTACTTTTATGTGTGGACTGAGCACCTTGTGGCGGACTCGGCAGGGTTCCCTGAGAGGTGGAACTTTGCACGTAAGTTTTCCTATTTACTTTGTAACTCCTTTCTAAGCGGTGGTCGACCATTTTTCTTTAGGTGGCATTGCTAAGTTGATTTTACTTTCGCAGCAGAGAGATTACCTCCCCTGCCTATTGACGACATTCGCGAATGAGTGAACGTCATTCTTCCCCATACAGTGGAGGTCCGCGAATGGGCGTCCTTTTATGAGAAGTACGGACGCAAGCCTCTTACCGGCGAGCCGGCCTGTTACAGTTTCTCTGTCTTATTTTTTTTTTTTTGCCTCGTAGTTTGATTTTATCGTTATATGGTTATTTTCCTCTGTTGCCAGGGAGAGTGCGGAGGGAGAGGGCTCCTCCGCTCCCATTCCATCAGCCGACGCCTCCTACCCCGCCCGCACCGAGGCCCGCTGCCTGGCTCCCAATGAGAACTCAATCGGCACCTGTGGTCGAGGCCGTGGGTATGGAAGTTACTCCTCAACTAGAGACTCCGGCTTCCGCCGTTCACTCAATGGGCGAATCTTCCCATGCTAATAGCGGAGAGGGTCCATCGAAAAGACGGCGAGTGGAGTTAGAGGTGGCTCCTCCAACCATAGCATATTCGGGGGGCGACCCTATCTTGGCGGCATCCGAAAGAGGCAGTGGTGCTAAACCGGTCGCGGAGGTAAACCCGATGGCAGAGGCCGCAGCTGTTGTGAGTGATTGACAGACTATTGCGATGGACAGACGTAGTCTTGAGGCTGCTGTTGATATTTTGGGTGCCCCCTCGTCATACAGACTGAATCGCGCCTCTTCTTCGGCCGCAGACAGGGGAAAGGGTGTCGTCGTTGATGACTACGAGTCTGACTCCGACCTTGATCCTGATGGCATTAGGATATTTGAGGAGGGCTTTACCCGTACTGTGGTACAAGCGGGAGGTCCTTCCCGAATACTTGAGATTCCATCGCATCTCAATCTCCTGCGAGAGACGGAGGGTCTAGTGCCGCAGTTCGACCTTCTATGCTCTGCTGTAGAATGTGAAGCTCTTCGGGATGTCAGTGACGTCGAATTATCGCATGAAGTGGCCGCGATGGGTTTGAAAGTAAGTTTCCTCTTTTTTCTTCCCGCCCCCCTTTGTGCGGACTTGGCCTTTACTGACCCCCTCTTTCTTTTTTGCTTTCAGTCTACATGCTGGAGATCGAGAGTTCTCGCAGGGCCGATACCCGGGCCAAGATATTTCTGAGGATGCTGGAAAAATATCGGTGATATCGTAACAAGTGCCGTGAGATGCATGAGCGGCTCAGGGCGAGCACTAGCAGCCAGTCTCTTGGGGAGGAGTTGGAGAAAAGGGATCAGGAGCTGATGTAGTCCATTCACAGAGCTTGAAGAGCTACTTTGTGCAAAGGATGAGGAGCTTGAGTTGGGAAAAGGGGTCGCCGCAGAGTGTGAGCATCTCCACGCGAAGGTGCTATCGTTGCAATCCGAGCTTGATCAGAATGTCGTCAGAGTTGAGGCCTTGAGTGCAGAATGGATGGGAAAGTTAGCCGAGCTGGAGAGGAATGTGTCCGAGTTGGAGGATGCCGAGAATGCTCGGGCGTCGGCTTCAGCAAGGGCAGCGGCATTGGAGGATACCATCTGTGTCCTCAATCAGAGCAGGAATCCAAAAGGGCAATGGCCACGCTAAGGGAGGCGAGGCTCGAAGAGCGCATCGGCGAGATTGACCTAGTGGCTTCAAATTTGGGAGATCGGGTCGCTACCCTCGAAGCTGAAAAGGCACAATTGCTGGCCCAAATTGGATCTGCCTCTGCCGCTGTTCCTCGCCACTTGCATGAGCTTTGGGTTCATTCTGAAGCCTAGCGAGACATATACAAAAGTTTGTGGGAGGCGGGCAATGTTTCTGAGGCCGCTTATGAAGGAGCCCGTGCGAAGGCACGAGAGGCTCGTGTCAACTGTGGCTATGACCCTGCGAAAACGGAGGCCGGCGAGGACGTTGATGCCGAGGAGGAATTTGAAGATAACGATGGGAGAACGGAGGTAATGATGCTGAGTGAAGGGCTCTTGCTGCTTTAGTATATGTTGTTTTTTGTGTTTATTTTCGTCTCTTTCTTTGGGCCCTTTTTTGGCCGTGTAAGGTACGACCATTGTGTATGTATATATAAATGAAAAAGTGATTTCGTCCTTGTACATCTTTTGATTTTTCTTCTCCTGCTTGCTTGTTACATATTTGGTTTTGGAGTAGACCTCTGGATTTTTATAGGGCGAGTCCTTGATTTTTGATTTATTCGAATAAATTTGGAAGGAAATTTACTTTCTTCCGGCGATGGCCTTTGGCCGTAGGGTGTTATTTCGAACTAAGGTCGAAATGTTAACCTGTTGTAATTCGAGCGAGGTCGAATTCTTCCTTTGACGATGGCCTTTGGCCGTAGGGGTGTTATTTTGAACTAAGGTCAAAATGTTAACCTGTTGTAATTCGAGCGAGGTCGAATTCTTCTTTCGGTGATGGCCTTTGGCCGTAGGGGTGTTATTTCGAACTAAGGTCGAAATGTTAACCCGTTGTAATTCGAGCAAGGTCGAATTCTTCCTTTGGCGATGGCTTTTGGCCGTAGGGGTGTTATTTCGAATGAAGGTCGAAATGTTAACCTGTTGTAATTCGAACGAGGTCGAATTCTTCCTTTGGCGATGGCCTTTGGCCGTAGGGTTGTTATTTCGAATTGAGGTCGAAATGTTAACCCGTTGTAATTTGAACGAGGTCGAATTATTGTTTTGGCGATGGCCTTTGGCCGTAGGGGTGTTATTTCGAACTAAGGTCGAAATGTTAACCCCTTGTAATTCGAACGAGGTCGAATTCTTCCTTTGGCGATGGCCTTTGGGCGTAGGGGTGTTATTTTGAACTAAGGTCGAAATGTTAACTCGTTGTTTCACTATCAAATTTTAGAGGATTTCATAGGTTGTCGTACTGTTCGTGCATACGTCGGGGTGAATCCTGGCGTATGCGGTTTTATTGCTACTAGAAAGCATTGGGCGTTCTCTGGGGGAGTCCCAGTTTTGCTTAACTTTGCTTGTATTGGAGAGCACGATGTGTTTCCTGGGTGAGTCCCAGCTTTCTTAATTTAGCTTGCATTGGAGAACACGATGTGTTTCCTGGGCGAGTTCCGGTTTGCTTAATTTAGCTTGCATTGGAGAATACCTTGATGGGTAGTGCAAAATGTTGTTTTATTTCATTCACCAGAGAATACTATACATGTCCATTTCGTACATATGTTGGAACAATTTCCATATATCTAGTCCCTTCATCGGTCGGCCTGGAGAAGCAATCGGCAGTCGGGGCGATGAACTATACTTCAAACTTCGAGACGTTCCCCTTCGTTGCTTCGTTAAAAACCTCCCCGAAAACCCAATTGGGACAAAACCCGAGTGAGGGAAGAAGAGTACGACTTAAGGGGCGTCCTTTTTCAGAAGAATTATTTAAGGTGGGCGACATTCCAATTGTTTTGTAGTAGTTTTCCTTTCATTGTTTCTAGTTGGAATGCTCCTTTGCTTGCTTGCCCATGTGAGTGCTTGCATTCCTGTTTAAACCAACGAAAGAGGGGATAAACAAAAAAAATGAGATTTTCCGTACCTCTACATGACGAGTCAGTGGAGAAGGACGGTGTTGTAGTGTTACTTGCTCCTCCTGGTGTTTGAACGGTGGTTTTAGATTTGGCGGTCATGTTTAGCTCCGTTGTTAACAGCATCCAGGCTTCGCGTGGGTTGGGCCCGCCTCCCTTGATGAAGTGTTGGAATCGAGTCCCGCTCCGATCTCGTTCGATGCGTACCAACAACAAGGAAAACATGTCATACTTCGTTCATTGACCATCCAATGCGGGGGAGGGAATGTGAAAGCAGGGCAGGATGTGCCCATTCTTTCGAAGGACCGCGCAACAAGCTTCCGTCTCCTCCTCGGGGATGGAAATGAGGGTCAGTATATAAGGATGTGCCCAAATAATTGTGATCCAATTTTAAACGTGCATATGTCGTGCTTGAGCCAATCACTGCAGGCAAGATGTGGGTTTTGCCTCAATATTTGTTATAACTTCTACCTTTATGTATCAGCTTGACCTATACGGGCATTGTTGTCTCGAAGATTTATTTACCGCTTTTTTGTAAGTGGTGGCGTAGTGCCGGTTCTAGATCTGAAGGAAACTAAGAAAATTGGCTAAGAAATCCTCATAGACGGCGCCAAATTGTTTGAGCAAAAAAGAGTGAAAGTCCTTTTTCTCGAACTAATTAGTAGTATTCCAGAGGATAAATCTTAGCCAAGCATAATTAATCTCAGATCTAGCATACAGAGTGTCAAAAATAAAAGATGAACAATAACGTGTAATATTTCTTCATGTAATATCATACATCAAACATATGGGATGAGCTTACATCTGGGGCAGACTTGTGTCATAATCACGGGAACAAGGAATGGGAGGAAAAGGAACTGAGGGTGAAGAGATTCTTCTTTCTTGGCCATCGCAGCCCCCCCCCCCCCCTTCTTTTGGGTTTAGCTACCCCTATTTATATCAACAACTTCTCCCTTTGTCCCATGGTCTTTGACCAGCGTACTTTCTCGCCGTTGTACCCTTTATCGTTTGCTTGACCATTACGTTTGTTCTGCGACGTAAGCTTTCCGACGATTTGACCCCGACGATGGCCGAGGTGCTCTTTGTCATCTTGCCTCGTGGGCACGACTGCGACTTGGTTGACCCCATATCGTTCCTCTTAGTGCCGATTAACTCATGGTCAGATTTTGACCCATACACTTCTTTCTTCCTTTTCTTTTTTGTCATTTTTGTGGTTTGCCTTTTTACCCAATTCAAATGTAAACTGTCCAGAAAGAATGCACCCGCCAGTATATTTTACATGAAATTACTTGGCTCTGAGCTAAATGCAGTAGAATCTATCGAACTAGCTGCGTCAAGATTAGATTCGCTATAGTCAATAATCAAGACAATATTTCATATAGTACAATTTAGTAATATGAAAAGAAATATCAGTGTTCGTGAAATGGTTCTAATTGTAACCTTTTCTATTAAAGTTAACGTCGTTGTCTTCACCTCAATGACCTCGAAATTAACAATTAGATAAACAATTGAAGAAAAAGTAGGAATGTGCTTTCTTAGATATATAAAGTAACCACTACTGCATGAGAAATATGAAAAAGTTGTAAGTTTCACAAGCTGGAATTTGGAAAGTATAGGGAAACCAATCCATACCCAGAAAGTACTGTATGAGTCAAAATTTACCCTAGAATATTTGGGGCAAAATAATATTAAGGAAAGAATCAGTCAAGGTCGACCAGAAAACAGCGAGATTCGTTGTCGAGCTGTCAAATAATGACCGAGGTAGAGTATCGTAGATAGAACAATAACGGCTAGTTTTTGAAATAGGATATTAAAGAGAATATATTATTCTATGCATTTGTACTATTAGGGTTTGCTAGGGATATATCTCATATAAATAGAAAAAGAGACAATGGTGTAAGGCATGTAATGTTCACTTGATAAGAACACTTTTTAGAAGAAGATTCTCTCTCTAGCAAAGATACAACCTTTACCTATTCATCAATATTCTCACTCACATTATTCCATACTTTTCCATCAGATCCTAGAATAGTTCGAACATTCTAGGATTTGTCTATCACTCATCATTGTCAAGAGGAACAATCATCTAATTCATTCATTATTGGGTGACTCATTCAGCCTATTTACTTTAATGCCATTTATTGTCATTTATTGTTAGTTACCCCTCCATTACTGCTCATAACTTTTAGAATATTAAATGTGTGTTATTTTCAATCTCCTTCTAACACAGTCCCACATTATCCATGCTTTCAAGATCTATATCAATAGATATTATCATTAACTAGGTTTAACCCTTTATTACATAGATATAATAGTCTAACCGGAAGTTAATACTTTTTGGTCAAACAATTTGGCGCCGTCTATGAGGATTTTCTAGTTAAATTTTTAGTTTCCTCTAGATCTACAACTAACACGGATTGCTGACGTAAAAATAAACAAGAACAAGATTCTCCTTCTTTGCATACATAGATCTAACATGGTAGGTAACAACGAAGAAAGAGTAAGAATAATGAACGACATTCCAACCAACCTCATGAGCATCATCAATAAGAGCTCTGAAGCAGTGAACAAAGATGCAATGCCCAATGCCTCCTCCAGGCGAGGCGTGTCACCTCCTCCTTACTGTAGCATCACAAAATCTCTTGGTTAGGGATCCTCCACATCCGTGATAGAGGAGACGCCACAAGCAGTGGAAAAGCTCCTTGAGGCCTGGCTAACTGATACACTAATCGGCGTCCTTCGTAAGCTCGTTCGAGACGCGGCTACAGAAAGCGCAAGGACTTGCATTATACCATCCGCAGACGAGCAACATGATCGACTTCCTCCTCCTCCTCTTGTGACGACAGGTATTACTCACAATGTTGTTAGCAATGCAGGTGACGACACTCTTGCGGACATTATGAAAAAGATGGAGGAAATGGAAAATGAGAACAAGGTACTTCGAGACCAAATGAGAGAACACCAATAAATGGTCGATATAATACCGGGCACTCCTAAGCTCTTGCCGAAGAGAGATGTCGGTCGGTTCATCGAGCAGTCGTACAGTGACGAGGCAGCCCCACATGCCATACCAAAAACCTTTAAAATGCCACCTTACTTGAAAATATATGACTGCACGATCGACCCCGAAGACCACGTGACTCACTACGTCACCGCCGTGAAAGGAAATGACCTCGCCAAGGAACAAGTATCCTCTATTTTGTTGAAAAAAGTTGGCGAGACCCTCACTAGAGGAGCATTAACATGGTACTCACAGCTGCTCGTGTGTTTGATTGAAACATTCGAAGAAATGGCTGACAAGTTCGTAACAGCCCATACTAGGGCCAAGAAGGCAGAGGCGAGAGTGAACGATATATTCTCCGTCAAACAGTCGCCAGGAGAGGGATTGAAGGACTTTCCTCGCCCGATTCAATCGAGTAAGAATGACCTTACCGAATGAATCGGAAGGGATGGGCGACGCAGCTTTCCAGAACGGGCTGAGCAGAAATGGTTCAAGGGCAACAAAAAAGTTATTAATTTGTCTTATTGTGATGACCCGGCCGGTCGTCTTAAGAATAAACGCCCCGATCCCCTATTAACTGCTTCCCCTAAGTCTATTTCTGCTAATTTGATTTGCCGGGATGTTCGGTTTTGAGTTTCGGAGAGTTTTGGAACACTTAGTCCCTGAATGAGAGCTTAAGTGCTGGAAAGTTGCCTGTAATCGGAACAGTATGAAGACGGCTTCGGAATGGAAATCCGATGGTTCCGTTAGCTCCGTTAGGTGATTTCGGGGTTGGGAGCATGTTCGGAATGTGTTTTGAAGGTCCGTAGCTGATTTAGGCTTGAAATGCCGAAGTTTGAATTTTTGAAGTTTCCGGTCCGATAGTGAGATTTTGATCCGAAGGTCGGAATGGAATTCCGGAAGTTGCAGCAGCTCCGTCATGTCATTTGGGATGTGTGTGTAAAATTTCAGGTCTTTCGGACGTGGTTTGGTTAGGTTTTTGATCGAAAGCGTATTTTGAGGAAAGTTGGAGTTCTTAGGCTTAAATCATTGATTAATTCGAGTTTCCGACGTTGTTTTAGGTGGTTTAAGGATTGGTACAAGTTTGAATGATGTTATGGGATATGTCCGTAGGTTTGGTTGAGGTCCCGGGGGCCTCGGGTGTGTTTCGGATGCTCAACTGAGCATTTTGGAGTTATGAGAAATTGCAGAAATTCTCTTCAGCTGTTGCAGACCATTTTCTTCTCCGCGATCGCGTCCCAGCTCACGCGATCGCATAGAACAATCTGGAGTAGGGCCCAATTTCCTTAAACGCGATCGCATGGATTGATTCGCGATCGTGTAGCTCTGCCCTTTCCTCTGTCGCGTTCGCAGCGTCTCCTTCGCGTTCGCGTAGTGTAGACTGAGTCGGTGGCCCAGAGGCCCATTCCTTCTTCGCGTTCGCGTGTCCTCAGACGCGATCGCGTAAGGCCAGCTCCTCCTCTTCCGCGATCGCAAGCCCTTTCATGCGTTCGCGTAGGCCTTTTTCTTGGAGCCTTTATTTTACTCTACGCGATCGCGGCCCCACTTTCGCGATCGCGATTCATTAAACACCTGGGTAATTATAAATGTTTCAAAACCGAGGGTTAGCCATTTTTATCAAAATACATGCTTGGGAGCTCGGATTTGGGGGAAATTTTGAAGGTTTTTGGAGGGCAACTACTGGGTAACGATTCTCTACTCTCTTATGCTTAAAACCCAGTAATCTAATCACGAATTCATCCTTAATTTCGGATTTTTGAAATGAAAAATGGATAAAACTTCATAGGCCAAGTTATTGAGTTTTGAGATGGTGTTTGAACTCTGATTTGAGATATTTTGGTATGGTTAGACTCGTGAGAGTACGAGAGTTCTGAAAATGTAAAATTTATCCGATTCCGAGACGTTGTCCAGAGGGGAATTTTGGTCATTTTACCTAAATTCACGTCTTAGCTTTAAATTAAATAGTAGAATCAGTTGCTTGTGATGTTATTTACGATGTGTAATTGAATTGAACAGATTTGGGCCATTTGGAGTCGGATACTCGTGGCAAACGTGTGATTTCGAGTTGATTTGGAGCCGGTTCGAGGTAAGTGGCTTGTCTAACCTTGTGTGGGGGACCTTCCCCTTAGGATATGATATTGGTAATTGAGTGCCTTGTATGTGAGGTGACGAGCGCGTACTTGAGCTAATTGTTGAAAAATCTGATTTTACTTTAAATATTTAGACTGAGTTTCTTTCTTATCTGCTTTATTTTTATTTGCAATTATAGACTGTGTTAGTTAGAAAAGCATGCTTAGTTGTTCCAAACTGCCTATCTGCTCAAGTTGCCTCGTTTGTACTACGTGAAGCATCTTAGGCTAGAACTATCTGTTGCCTTGTATCTTTGAACTTCATTTCAGGATGTCTTCTTGTTGTGACTGCGTATTTACATTGGGACTACGGATGTGGGATTCCGGTAGCTCCCCCCTTGTTTATTTACTTTGGGACTGCGGGTTCGATTCCCGATAGATCCCCCTGCATATTTACTTTGGGACTGCGGGTTAGATTCCCGATAGATCCCCCTGCACATTGATAGTTGGACTACGGGACGGTATCCCGGGAGATCCTCCGGATATACTCATATGGTGGACTACGGGACGGTATCCCGGGAGCTCCTTGGACAGTGGATGAATGGTACTACAGGACGGTATCCTGGGAGATCCTCGTTGTTGGTATTGATATTGAGCTGTTTTACTCTGTGTTATTTTATTCTCTGAGTGTTAATTGTTGCCTTGTTAACCTGTCTTACTTCATAGATGTACTCATTATTTCCATTTATTTCATGCTGTTGCAAGATTTATTATCATATTTTATCTCAGTAGGGCCCTGACCTTCCTCGTCACTACCCGATCGAGGTTAGGCTTGGCGCTTACTGAGTACCGCTGTGGTGTACTCATGCCCCTTCTGCGCATGTTTTTCATGTGCAGCTCCAGGTACTTCATCCCAGGCGTATCACTCTCGAGGCGGAGAGATCTAGCAGAGACTTCGAGGTACGTCTGCCGCGTCCGCAGACCAGGAGTCTCTATCTTATTCTAGCTTAGCAGTTAGCTTTTTCCTTTAGACATTCTGGAGATTAGAGTATTTAGAGTACTTCTTCTAGCTTGTGTTCCCGTGAGTTTCCGGGTTTTGGGATGATATTCTAGACTTCTGCATTATTGGGTTGTATGTGCCGGGCGGCATTTATATACAGTTACCCTTCTAGTTTGTTTGGTTTAATTATTTATTTCCGTAAGTTATGCTATTTCCGCATTGTTAGGCTTACTTAGTCATAGGGACTAGGTGCCATCACGACATGTTCATGGAGGGCGAACTGGGGTCGTGACACTTATGAAGTACCCCCCGACGACTTGGGATGAAATATAAAACGCGTATTGTGCCGAAGTTCAAGCAGACGAGGACGACCTCAATGGTCCGAATGATCAATTGATTTCGGTACAAGCCGAACCCTAAAAAGATCGAAGAAATGACATTAGGAGGGACCTCGCAGCTCCAAGACCCAATAGGGAGCGGCATCTGCCATATGTCAGAACCGCCATTGCGTTATCTTCCAGCCACGAAGAGGGCCCATCCAGATCCATAGTAGGGACTCGGAATGAAAGAGGTATGCCCCCTATTATTGGCTCACAATTTTTGTGTGTCACCTACATGAATAGTCTACTCCTTGGAGAATCTCGGAACTAAGGTGAAGCGGCCGCAAAAGATGAGGTCTGACCCAAATACCAGAAATTCAAATGCCCTTTGCGAGTTCCACCAAGAGCGAGAACACAAAAACATAGCCCTAAGACAGTAGGTCGTAAATATGCTACGACAAGGATACCTCAAAGAGTTGCTGAGCGACCGAGGAAGGACCAATTTTGCCAGAAGACGTGAACAACATCAAGGACCGCCGAAATCGCCCTCGCCAACCCGCACCATCCTCATGATCATTGGTGACGGCGACGATCAACAGTGTAAATTCACCACAACCCACATGCTCAAACGGTCAATCACCCACGAACAGTATGACGAACTCGAAGAAAGTATCACCTTCAATAAGTCAGATACCAATGGTTTGACATTCGCTCACTATGATGCCCTTATTATCACCTTTCGAATTTTAGATACCAATGTAAGACGCATCATGGTAGACGATGGAAGTGGCGCGTGCATATTCACCCCGAGTACTTGCACAAATGAAACTCGAGGATAGGATAGTACCGCGCTGCATCATGCTAACGGGTTTTAACAATGCTGTTAAGCGAACATCTAGCGAGATCACTCTCCCTGTCCTAGCCAGTGCCATCACTCTGGAAACCACATTCCATATTATAGTCCAAGACACAGCATACAATGCTATAATAGGGCGACCATGGATACACACCATGAGAGTCATGCCCTCCAGCCTGTACCAAATCATCAAATTCCCGACTCCATGGGGAATATTCAGTATATAAGGGGAACATCACACATCCCGGGAATGCTACCGCATCGCTCTAGATTGTGCGGCCACTCAACAAACGAAAGACAAAGAAAAAGAGGCATAGCAATCAACAAGGTCGAGGTGGAACGAGGACGTCATCAAAGATCCCGATGCGGTCGAAGCCGTGGAATCAACCATAGAAGACCTTGACCCTGTCCATCAGACGGCAATGATCACAGCAAGAAAGCTTAGATTGGCTGCAAGCTCCAAGAACCAGGTAAATTTCATCAATTCTTAACTACTAATGCGGACTTGTTTGCTTTAGACAGATATGCCGGGCATCCCAAAATAAATCGCAACACACAAACTGAACGTCGACCCATTCCACCCCCGGGTGAGGCAGGTTAGACGTAATAAAGGATGCGGCACGCGAGGAGGTCAAAAAGTTATTGGAAAATGGCTCTGTCAGGGTTTCGAAATATCCCCAATGGGTTTATTGTGAAAAAAAGAACAGGAAATGGAGGATGTGCGTAGATTTCACTGACTTGAACAAAGCATGCCCCAAGATTCTTTCCCCTTACCTCACATAGACCAACTCATCGACACCACGGCCGGGCATGAACTACTGAGCTTCTTGGATGCCTACTCAGGCTATAATCAAATCCCATGGAAGAAGAGGATCAGGAGAAAACCACTTCCATTACTCATCAAGGGACGTACTGCTACAGAGTCATGCCCTTCGAACTGAAAAACGCAGGGGCAACATACCAAAGGTTAGTAACAAAGATGTTCAAAGACCAACTCGACAAGACGATGGAAGTCTACACATTCAACATGTTGGTCAAGTCAAAAAGGAAAGAAGACCACATCGACCACTTAAGGAAACCTTCGACATACTCAGGAAATACGGAATGATACTAAATCCCGAAAATTGTGCATTCGGTGTGACCTCGGGAAAATTCTTGGGCTTCCTAGTGTCATAGCGAGGTATCAAGGTCAACCCCGACCAAATTGAAGTGCACACTGACGGAGGCAGAGGACGGCTAGTTCATTGCTCAACCTCTCAATATACTTCTCCAGGTCAACCAATTAAGGGACTAGATAGACTTTGATTGGAATGCCATCCAACGCTAGATAGACTGGGACTGGAATGCCAGCCTACGCCCGGAAAATATGTAATTCTCTCCAAGTGTATGAACAAAGCACAAATGCATGAAGTTTACTTATATTTTCCCCAAATGTACAGCCAAAGCAACGTTGCCTTAACACCTAATCGGCCCTCAGCCATAACTAAGTACAGGTTATATTCGACCTCGTTTGAATCAACACCTAATCGTCCCTCGGCCATAACTAAGCATAGGTTACATTCGACCATTCAAATCAACACCTAATTGGCCCACAGCCATAACTAAGCATAGGTTACATTCGACCTCGTTCGAATCCACACCTAATCGGCCCTCGGCCATAACTAAGTATAGGTTACATTCGACCTCATTCGAATTAATACCTAATCGGCCTTTGGCCATAATCAAGTGTAGGTCATATTCGATCTCGTTCGAATCAACACCTAATCAGCCCTCGGCCATAATCAAATATAGGATGTATTCAACCTTGTTTGAATCAACACCTAATCAGCCCTCGGCCACAAATAAACATGTGATATGTTCAATCCGTTTGAACTAACACCTACTGGCCCTCGGCCATGGTCAAACTTAGGTTTTATTTCAACCTCGTTCAAAAATACTTGAGCTAAGTTATTACGACTAAGGCAACCAAGCAACAAAATCAAAAAGCATACAAACTTGAACAGAAGAAAAAGAATCAGATACAAATAATAGAACTAGTATTTTATAATTAGAATATTATTTACAAAGGCTCGAAAAGACACCCACAAAAATGCAAAAGTCTGCGGATAAACAAAAAAGAAGGAAAGAAAAAACTACTAATTGCCGCCTGGCCTAGCAGCGCCATCATCTTGATCGTCTAGGCCATCCCCATCTACCTCTTCGCCATCACCATCGCCATTGGGATACTCATCCTCATACCAGGCGTCCTCTTCAATCAGAACCACGCCTGCATCCTCGTCGTCGTCATCGGCCTCCGGTGTAGCGGGATCGTAGCCACAAACAACCCAAGCTCTAAGTGCCTTAACACGAGCATCCTCGAAGACGACCTTTGAAACAGTTCCCGCCCCTATCAATTCTCTAAATATATCCAGCTAAGCCTCGGCGTGAATCCATTCCTCATACAAATCTCGCAAAACATTAGGAAAAGCAGATGTGCGGGAAGAGGAAGGCTGAGCCAGTAATTGTGCCTTCTCAGCCTCGAGAGCAGCAACTCGACCTTAAAGGGCAGAAGCCTCTTTCTCTAGTTCCCCTATTTGTTCATCAAGTCGCTCTTCTCTGAGTATGGTCGTCTCCAAGGCACTCTCCTAATTGGAACAGAATGCGGATCACGATCTACATAGCCTCCACCTTCCTCATAGCCCCAACCAGGCTAACTCCGCCTTCTCAAGATCCGCAACCTTCTCTGCGACCTTGCCAATCAGAGTTTCCTCTTTGGATTGACACTCCTCGAGCTCGGCACGCAGCGAGACAACTTGGGCTTGGAGATTGCCACATTGGGCCTCGACCCCCCTACTAGCCTCAAGTTCTTCTTCTTTATCCCTCAGCGCCCCCTTAAGGACGTTGTATTTCTCAATGACTCTTACCATGCCGTCATATTTCTCTTTCAGTTCATCTCGGAGAGCCTAGAAATTGCCGCTCTCGCCAAGCCTTCTGCAAATCTCGCGGTACTTGCCACGGCACTCGCGGTACTTCCGCTCCATCTTCAAAAAAGATAGCCTTATGCCTCTCCTCTCTTAGAGCGTTTTTAATCTCCAAAATCACAGTCTAAAAAAGAAAGAAAAAGAAAACGGGGAGTAAGAACAAAGCCTAAAAATCGATGAACAAAAACAAAAGAAGTCAAAAAGCTTACCCTAAGAGCGAGGCCGGCTATGCTTCTTGATAAGGTAGCATCATCGAGCTTTTTAAAGGTTTTAACCTCCACATCGAAACAGAGGGGACCAGGAGAAGGAACCATATTCTCCGTATCGACCAACAAGTCCGGATCCATAGGTACAGCAATGGTCCGCATGGACCCCTCCAATCTCACTTCAAGCCGGGTGAACCCTTCCCCTAGCATCCTCACTTCTTCGGCGTCATGGTCAGAGCCCGTCTCATAGCCTTCCTCTGAAACACCCTTACCTCTCCCGCTGTCCGACGAATAGGGAACATCGGCCAGTCACGAGGGCGACGGCTCATCTTGCCGTAAAGGGTCAGAGACCCTCACATGCGACCCTTCAGCTTCTACCCTTGTTTCGGGAAGAGGCACACCCTCTACGGCCTCGGTCTAAGGCGGAACCTTAGACGGTAACTCGGCGTCATCTTCAAGCTCTATAGCGGCCGTTTTATAGATGGAAAAATCGCCCCTTAGTGAATCAACATCACGGGCAACCCCAGCACCGACGTCCACCGATCTTCTCTTACGGGGGGCCAAATTTTTATCGCTTAGTGAAGATTCATCTTCCTCGTCCACTAGGTGATGCAAAGGGGAATCTGGAAGTCCCGTTGTCGTTATACCCGCAGTAGAGAAGAAGCCGATGTGGAAGAAGTAGTAAGTGTGGAACAGGACCGAGTAGGCCTGGCTGGAGATGACCGAGCAGATGGCCGAGAAGGCCTGGCTGCGGCCACAGTAGGAATAGACTTTGAAGAAGAAGTAGCCTTCCTCTTACGTAACGCAGGAGGAGGATCCCTCGGCCTCCTCGAAGATCCTCAAACTGAAAAAGAAAAATCGAAGGTTGCCACTGTCGATAATAAACTGTAGTGGACAAACGACCACGAGGTCAAAACAGTAAGAATGAGAAATTGATGAACTCACCAGCCAAAGAAGAATTAGGTCTGAATGTCTTGATAAGTCGGGCCATTCGCGGAACCCCACAGTATGAGGCAGAATCTGGCTAACCCAGTCGTAAATGTCCCCGACCAAAGGAGGTGGCGCAGCCTTAGCTGAACGAGGAAGAGATAACATGTTAGAGACTACGACTAGAAACAGATAAATCAAGTGCCTTTCACGAAAGAAAAAATAGGTACTTACGAGCGTGATTCCAAGTCTCAGGAAAGCCGTCCGCGTTGGCTACCACGTCTTCAGTTCTGACATAAAAGTATTGGAGCCAAAACTGACGATTTGCTTTGTCGTCTATCTTCACCACTAGGCATTTACCTCCTCAATGGAAAAGGTGCAACATCATTCCCCTATAAAAGTTGAGGGCGAAGAGATGTATCAGATGGAGGAGTGTGACCCCGACCCCGACAAGCTCCACAAATTTTGTGAGCATCCTGATAAGCTTGTAGATGTACGGAGAGAGTTGGGTCGGGCAAACACCATAATAGTGGCGGAACATCTCTGCTAATGGGAGAAGGGGGAGAATGTAGCCGTCGTGGAAAGGATACGCGTAGAATGTGCAATATCCGGGGTGATGGACTTGCACCACATCACGCCCTGCTGGGACCAGATCAATCTGGGCAGGAATGTTAAATATTTCCCTAAGCTCGGCCAGTTTGTCCTCTTTCATTGGTGACTCCGGGATTTCGGGCTCACCTTCAGGTACCTTCGGAAAATCGGACCTAACCTTTTCACTACGAGGGATTGTTTCCTCAACCGTAGGAAAATTCTTATCCTCAATGGCGACAGAGACACTGTCAGCATGAGGGGGCAAAGCACCGCCAAAAGGACAGGTTCACGTGCCGGAACTAAAGGATACGTTGGCCATTTTGTTAAGAGAATAAATTCAAACAAGGAAGAAGAAGAAAACAGAGGATTCTGATAAGAAGAGGTACAGCAACAGGGAAGAAGAAGAAGAAGATACAAAGCTTTTTGATGCAGGGGGTTTCGTAAAGATTGAAACGTTACCCACACACCCATATTTATAAAAATTCAAGCGTCGCAACCAAGGAATTAATCCATCATTACCAGGCACGGTAACCGAAGCGACAGGGTCAATCAGAAGACGCACACGAAATGAAGCAACACATCGAGAAATCGCGTCAGAATGACGCCTGCCGCCATGGCATCATCCTGATTCGTGGGACTTACGACCCCAAAAGTTACAGTTCACAAAGGAACACGCTGTCAGCTTGCCCCAATCATCACGACTCGTCCAAATGCTTTGACCATGCTTCGAGTCCGCCCGAGGCCGGTCTTAATAAGCGGAGGGACTAACTGTATGGGTCAAAATCTGCCTTAGAATATTTAGGGAAAAATAATATTAAGGAAAGAATCAGTCAAGGTCGACCAGGAAGCAACGAGATTCGTGGTTGAGCTGTCAATTAATGACCGAGGTCGAGTACCGTAGATAGAACAATAACGGCTAGGTTTTGAAATAAGATATTAAAGAGAATATTCTAGTCTCTGCACTTGTACTATTAGGGTTTATTTGGGATATGTCTCATATAAATAGAAAAGGAGACAATGTTGTAAGGCATGTAATATTCACTTGATAAGAACACTTTTTAGAAGAAGATTCTGTCTCTCTAGCAAAGATACAAACTTTACCTTTTCAATTTTCACTCACATTATTCCATACTTTTCTATCAGATCCGAGAATAGTTCGAACATTCTAGGACTTGTCTGTCACTCTTCATTGTCAGGAGGAACAATCGTCTAATTCATTCATTATTGGATGAATCACTCCTCCTATTTATTTAAATGCCATTTATTATCATTTATTGCTAGTTACCCCTCCATTACTGCTCATACCTTTTAGAATATTAAATGTGTGTTATTTCCAATCTCCCACTAACTCAGTCTCACGTTATCCATGCTTTCAAGATCTATATCTAGAGATATTATCATTAACTAGGTTTAACCCGTTATTACATCGATATAATAGTTTAACCAGAAGTTAATACTTTTTGGTCAAACAATTTGGCGCCGTCTGTGAAGATTTCCTCGTTTAACCCTTCCCTTCTTTTCCGTCTTCTTGAGTCGAGAATCTTTCAGAAACAGCCTCTCTACTACTTCGTTGGGGGGGGGGGGAGATAAGGTCTGCTTATACATTACCCTCCCCAAACCCCACTTGTGGGATCTTACTGGGTTGTTATTGTTGTTGTTTGTTTTTAAATATTAATTTTATATTTTAAATGAAAAACCGACAAAATTCATAGGTTTTTTGAAAATAAATTTCATGGAACGCAAAAATAATTTTTCATATTTTGGCTTAAGAAAAATCGACAAAATTCGATCGTTTTTGTAAAAAAAAAAATTAAAAAATAAAATATTTTGAGTCTATTAGTCGTGGTCGGTTTTGGTCGAATTACTAGTAGTGGTAGGAGGAAGTTGTTTTTAGTTTAAGCTGTGAAATCTGGTGTATGGGTCAGAATCCGACCCCACGATAATTAACGAAGCTAATCCCGTCTTAAGCTAATTCATGATTAATTACTGGCACGACCACTCAGAATTAACGATATTCAACCCGCATCTGATTCGATCAGCAAGGCCATGGCCCATCCGCCACCATGAAGGCGAAATCCCAACGTGGTCACGGCCACTTATTGCCAGCTCACGAAGCTCACAGCTATAAATACCAAGAGAGGAAACCCTAGAAAGGGGGGCTTCTTCTTCTTCACTATTGAGAGAGAAAAAAGAGATAACGAGACCCATATTATGGGCAAAAGGAACACCATTGTAAGGCTCTGAACCTCTTCATGGAGAGGCAGACCAAACCAATATTATCAATAAAGGCTTCTAATGTTTCTCCCCCTAATCCTGAGTACTTATTTTCGTTTCCTTCATTTGGTCCCACGGATTATTACGGTTTGCTATGATTTTCCCGTGATTTATTTACATTGATTTATACTCATAAGGTATGTGATAAATTTTGAGCAAACAATTTGGCGCCGTCTGTGGGGATTTCCTAGCAAAATCGCGTAGTTCTTCCCTGGACCAAAAGAAAAGAAACACCAAACTCGAAGGGGAACTCGAAGATCTCAAATCAAGATCTAAGTCCTCTCTCTCTCTCCGATCTCAGATAGTGCAAACAAAAAGAAGAAGCCTCCCCCCCCCCCTCCTAAGAGAAGATCTCTCTAAGGCATCTCCCGCATCCCTGATACGAGCTCCGGCCAGAAACCGACACGGAGATATCTCGAGCCGAGAGTCGCCTCAAGACAGCCTATATACCCTGGTTGGGAAGACAACGGGTAAGCCGCTCGAGGTCTCGAATCAAAACCGAGTTTCAGCACTCAATGCCCACATCATTGGACTCAGGCCATAAGCCTTTGCCATCAAAATGGACTAAGTTCAACAACAGTTGAACTGGGACTCAGGCTATGAGCCTTCGCCATCAAGATCGACAAAGTTCAACAACAGTTAAATTGGGACTCAGACTATGAGCCTTCGCCATCAAGATTGACAAAGTTCAACAACAGTTGAACTGGGACTCCGGCCATGAGCCTTCGCCATCAAAATCGACAGAGTTCAACAACAGTTGAACTGGGACTCAGGCCATGATCCTTCGCCATCAAGATCGACAAAGTTCAACAATAGTTGAACTGGACTCAGGTTAAGCGCCTTCGTCATTGAATCAAGGCTATGCGCCTTCGCCAAGAAGTTCAACTACGGTTAAACCAAGACTCAGGCTATGCGCCTTCGCCATCAAAATTGACAAAGTTCAACAATAGTTGAACTAGGACTCAGGTTAAGCGCCTTCGTCATTAAATCAAGGCTATGCGCCTTCGCCAAGAAGTTCAACTACGGTTGAACCAAGACTCAGGCTATGCGCCTTCGTCATTAAATTAAGGCTATGCGCCTTCGCCAAGAAGTTCAACTACGGTTGAACCAAGACTCAGGCTATGCGCTTTTGTCATTAAATCAAGGCTATGCGCCTTCGCCAAGAAGTTCAACTACGGTTGAACCAAGACTCAGGCTATGCGCCTTCGCCAGTAAGTTCAACTACGGTTAAACCAAGACTCAGGCTATGCGCCTTCGCCAAGAAGTTCAACTACGGTTGAACCAAGACTCAGGCTATGCGCCTTCGTCATTAAATCAAGGCTATGCGCCTTCGCCAAGAAGTTCAACTACGGTTAAACCAAGACTCAGGCTAAGCGCCTTCGTCATTGAATCAAGGCTATGCGCCTTCGCCAAGAAGTTCAACTACGGTTAAACCAAGACTCAGGCTATGCGCCTTTGCCATCAAAATTGACAAAGTTCAACAATAGTTGAACTGGGACTCAGGTTAAGCGCCTTCGTCATTAAATCAAGGCTATGCGCCTTCGCCAAGAAGTTCAACTACGGTTGAACCAAGACTCAGGCTAAGCGCCTTCGTCATTAAATCTAGGCTATGCACCTTCGCCAGTAAGTTCAACTACGGTTGAACCAAGACTCAGGCTATGCGCCTTCGCCAGTAAGTTCAACTACGGTTAAACCAAGACTCAGGCTATGCGCCTTCGCCAAGAAGTTCAACTACGGTTGAACCAAGACTCAGGCTAAGCGCCTTCGTCATTAAATCTAGGCTATGCACCTTCGCCAGTAAGTTCAACTACGGTTGAACCAAGAATCAGGCTAAACGCCTTCGTCATTAAATCAAGGCTATGCGCCCTCACCAAGAAGTTCAACTACGGTTAAACCAAGACTCAGGCTAAGCGCCTTCTTCATTAAATCTAGGCTATGTGCCTTCGCCAGTAAGTTCAACTACGGTTGAACCAAGACTAAGGCTAAGTGCCTTCGTCATTAAATCAAGGCTATGCGCCCTTGCCAAGAAGTTCAACTACGGTTAAACCAAGACTCAGGCTAAGCGCCTTCGTCATTAAATCAAGGCTATGTGCCCTCGCCAAGAAGATCAACTACGGTTAAACCAAGACTCAGGCTACGCGCCTTCGCCATCAAAATCGACCAAGTTCAACAACAGTTGAACTGGGACTCAGGCTATGCGCCTTCGCCACCAAAATCGACTAAATTCAACAACAGTTGAACTGAGACTCAGGCCATGAGCCTTCGCCACCAAAACCGACTAAGTTCAATAACAGTTGAACTAGGACTCAGGCTATGCGCCTTCTCCACGAAATCAAGGCTATGCACCTTCGCCAAGAAGTTCAAATACAGTTGAACCATGACTCAGGCTACGCGCCTCCAAATTGTATCAAGCCCATACGCCTTCGTTAGTAAGTTTAGCTACGGTCGAACCAAGACTCAGGCTACACGCCTTCGCCATCAAACCCAACGAGTCCGACCTCGCTTGAACCATAAGGCTAGATGCCTTCGTCCTCAAATCTAACAAGTTCAACCACAGTCGAACCAGGACTCGGACCAAGCGCCTTCATCATTGAACTCAGCGAAACTCAACCTCCAGCGAATCGAGGCACAGGTTAGGCGCCCACGCCCTTCAAGTAAGTACTCCCAACTCAAACTAAGATTGGGGACACGTAAAGTCCGGCCTCGGTCAAACTACAAGGCCGCGTTTCTGCCATCACGGCCGACAGTTCGACCGCGCCCGAACTGGGACTAAGGCTAAGTGCCGCTATCGCCAAGCAACGGCTCCGACTCGCTCACCCCGAGTCGAAGAAGAAGAATCGTCAGCAATTAAAAACTAACAAGCCTACCAGAGTCGAACTCGAAGGCAAATCACCCCTTCGGGCGCATGCAAAGAAAAATCTAAAGGGGAAAAAGAGGAGGTACAAAACAGATACAAAGCAAATAACGGAACATAGATCTCATTTATCCACGAAATTAATTGCGGGTCATCCCCGCTTACACCCGGCCAAGGCCAATCAATACAAGGAAAGAGAAAAAGAAAAAAAAATGCATAACATCTTTTTACTCGGCGCCATCTGCGCCACCATCTGCACCAGTGTCAGCCTCTGGCGTCGCCACGTCAAAACCACAGTCGGCACGGGCCTCACGAGCCTTTTGACGCTCCCCCTCGAAAGCAGCTTCGGTCACGATGCCGGCCTCCCACAAATTCTTATATACATCACGTTGGGCCTCGGCAAAGACCCAAAGTTCTCGAGCATGGCTGGAAGAAGCGGCTTGATCCCGTAGGCGCTGATTCTCTTCTTCTAAGGCTGTGATCCGGTCCGCCACGACTTGGGCGTCCTGCTCAAAGACACCGATCCGCTCCTCGAGACTCGCTTCTCTAAAGGCCGAAACATCCCTCTCCAATGCCCGTTGGGATTCGTGCACGCGGATAGCTTCCTTCAACGCCCCAGCCCTCGACGAGGCATCCCTCACTTGAAGCTTCAATACCGCGACTTCACCCTCCAACGCAGTCACTTTCCCGCTCCATGCCGCAGCGGCCTCCGCCGCCTTAGCCTGGCCCTGGCGCTCACGCTCAGCTGCAGCCCTTCTCCCCGCCTCAAGCTCCTCATCCTTTCGCCGGAGCTGCTCCTCGAGAGCACTCGCTCTGCCAAGTGCTTGCTGCACCTGTACCTCCCGTCTCGCCAGTTCCTCGACCAAGGTCCGACTACGGGGATCATTCCTCAAGCGCATGCGCATCTCTCGACACCGATCACGGTAGCGGCGGTATTTCTCCAGCGCCCCCAAAAATATCCCCGAACGAACGTTGGCTCGACGGATGCTCTCCACCTCCAACAGATAAGACTGCAAAGCAAAGACAACGATTAATATAAAGAACAAACTAAGGCAAAGAAGAAGCGAACCGACATTATATTACATACCCTTAATCCCATCACAGCCACTTCGTTCATCGGTGCGACATCCGTGACGCCCCTCAATGACGCGTTCTCGGCCTCTAAGCACAGCAGCTCAAACTGCGGGACCAAGCTACTCCCCTGGAGCAATAAGTTCAACTCTGTGGGAACCTCAATGAAGCGAGATCGCCCCTCTGCGCGCACCGCTGAATTGGTGAAGCCTTCCTGGAACATACGAACGTCGTCGGGGTCCAAGTCGGATTCAGACTCGTACTCACCCTCTACAGCATCTCTTCCTCCTTCAGCCGCCGGCGAGGTGGAACCTCCCGCCGCAGCCGCCAAAGGAGTGCTTAACTCACCAACATTACCAGCCGCAGAGGAACTACCTCCCATCTCAGTGACTGGAACCACCGACTGAGTCGCCGAAGCGACGGCATCCTCATGGCCTAAGCCTGCCAGGGCAACCCCCATTGATTGTTCACCCTCAAGAGCAGGCGCCGTGACCGCACCCTGCTCCGCATCCGTCGGAGGAGAGTCCAAATTGATTACCACAGGAGGAGCCGGCGTGAACACAACCCTACGCCTTATCAAGGGCCTCTCCTCCTCCCCATCTGATGATGATTCCGCCTTAGGGCGCACAACCCCCGATGGCCCCTCGTCCCGAACCGCGGTCCGTGCTGGAGAAGGAACCGCTGAAGATTCAACTGATGCCGCCCTCGGTATTGAGCGCGACACAGGCGCCGCAGTAAGTCGAGCGACTGCACCCGGCCGACGGAAGGCCAACTGAGGGGCCCTGACGCGGCATGCCCTCCCTGATCACTGAAAAACAAAGTTGAGGAATAGTGTCGAAACAAAGCGAAACAGAAGAAGAAGTCAATTTTTCTTACCTGCCACAGGCCTACGGCCATGCTTCTCCCAGAAAGACGCCCATGTGCGTATCCCCACCGTATGGGGGAGCACGGCCTCGACCCATCCTCGAATCCCAGCTAACGGAGCCAGCGGCGATTTTTCGGCTACAAAATTGACACGAGTTAACGCTTACGAGCACAAGACGTAAGGAGGGGTAGAAAAAAGAATTCGACGACAAAAGAACTTACGTGCATGATTCCAAGCCTCTGGGAACCCAGCAGAGCACGCCACTAAATGTTCAGTGCTGATGTAGAAGAAGTGCTCAAAAGGGAGAGGATCGACCTCGTCATCCAGTTTTGCAGTCAGGTCCCTCGACCCACGAGGGCACGCTTGAATCATGGTACCGCGAACCCTCTAGGGAGCGTAGAGACTAAGCACATGCTGCAGCGTGACCTCCCTACCGGCCAGTTCTACATATTTGATAAACATAGCTAGCAATTTTTAAAGAGAAGGAGCAAGCTGACCCGGGCACACCCCGTAATAACGACAGAAATCAACCACCAACATTGGGAGCGGGAGCTTAAACCCCAACTTGAAGGGGTAGGCGTAAAAGACGCAGTATCCCCTACGGTCGGTGTGGACCCTCTCCTCGCTTCTAGCGAGAATGACGTCAGCATAGCCGGGGATGACCCCCTGTCCCCGTAGTCGGGACATCCCAATCTCCCCCATTAATGGGGCTTCATCCACCTGATCCTCCCCACCATCGGCGGTGAAATCAGTCATCGGACCTCCGGGCAGAGGTACTATCTCGTCAACCGACGGAGCTTCACCTGTCTCCACCAGTTCTGCATCGCCCATTGCCGAAAATGGCCAGTTCTTCCGGATTCCCCTTTGCATCGCCCATTCCACGATAATTAACGAAGCTAATCCCGTCTTAAGCTAATTCATGATTAATTAGTGGCACGACCACTCAGAATTAACGATATTCAACCCTCATCTGATTCGATCAGCAAGGCCATGCCCCATCCGCCACCATGAAGGCGAAATCCCAATGTGGTCACGGCCACTTATTGCCAGCTCACGAAGCTCACAGCTATAAATACCAAGAGAGGAAACCCTAGAAAGGGGGGCTTCTTCTTCTTCACTATTGAGAGCGAAAAAAGAGATAACGAGACCCATATTATGGGCAAAAGGAACACCATTGTAAGGCTCTGAACCTCTTCATGGAGAGGCAGACGAAACCAATATTATCAATAAAGGCTTCTAATGTTTCTCCCCCTAATCCTGAGTACTTATTTTCGTTTCCTTCATTTGGTCCCACGGATTATTACGGTTTGCTATGATTTTCCCGTAATTTATTTATATTGTTTTATACTCATAAGGTATGTGATAAATTTTGAGCAAACATCTGGAATCAAAAAAAGAGCACATCTTCCTTCAATGAGTTTCCTTTTTTCACTTTTTGTGTTCTTTCATTTTGTTCTTTCGCTATTGATCAAGCTGCTCTTTTTATGGTGTTGTGGCTTCTCTTTGCAGGACCAGTCGGCTCGATTAGTGAAACCTCTCCTCCGTCATTATCAAGTGCGCTAACTCAGAGAAACTGAAAATATAATATAAAAGTCTGTTATATTTGGGGTGAGTTCAAAATAGTCCCTTTAAATATTCTTCTGAGCAGTTTTATAATTCTTTAAATTTGTCAAAATGTGCATTTTTTATTTTTGTCAAATATTTAACAAACTATGGTTGTTAAAATTTAATAGGAAATGTGAAATTTGACATAAATCCTTTTTAGTGTTTGGGAGTTTATCGATCAATACTTTTTATTCGAAAAGGGTCCTTTTTCAGAGCCCAGAAGATAGTAAAGGGACAACCCTATGCACAAAGCACATTTCGTATTCATGCAGGATTTGGGACCGCATCCCATGAAGTTTGATATAGACAATCTACCTTAAGCAAACATTAGTGGTTGCTTTTCACGAATCGAGAAATCAGTAAAAGGATGAATGAAATGAAATGAGAGATAAAGTAGTAAAAGTAATGAAATGAAATGAAATCAGTTTGGGTGCCTTTATTATTTATGCTAGCTCTACTCATCTTATACCTTCCTTTAGCACATATTCCCATTTCCATTCACTTCTAACCTACATTTTAAGTAAACAATAAATTGCTTATATGAAAGTGTATGAAACAATGCATGCGTGCTTAACTTTATTAGAAATCTTTTACAATCTTCCTCTTCAAATGTGTCTTAATTAACTTTCTTGGCTGGTCCAAATAGTAATTTAATTCAGTCCATCCACAACTTCCCACCACATGTACAATCGATTTTCTTTCTATTGCCATATCCTTTGAATTATATTTTTCTCTCTTAAAGTGTTTTACATATCATAGCGCTTCTATAATGTATCTTCCCATGTGAAATTAAAGGCAAAACAACGATCAACATGCATGGTCAAAAATACATTAAATCCCCACCCCCCACCTCCAAAAAAAAAAAAAAAAACTGTTTTGCTATTTTCATACTTAAATTATTGGAGGTTTAGATTACCCCTTAATATTCTGTATTTAACATCCCAATGGAATGTCGCGGAGAGTAGCTTCACTCTCTTTATGGCATATGACAGCTAAAAATTAACAAATAAAATAATAGTCATGTGACATTTTTCTTTATTTGCTCCTATTAATTATTTATTTATTTCTTTTTGGTTCTTTTTTCTCTCGTTTTTTAATTCAATTATCTTGATTTATTTTATTTTTCTTCTTCTTAGAAACCCAGTAATTATTTGTTTATAACAGTAAATATAGTGGAGAACCTGCATCCCATAAATAAGACTAACACACAAAAAAAAAAAAAAAAAAAAAAAAAAAAAAAAAAAAAAAAAAAAAAAAAAAATAATAATAATAATAATAATAATAAACTCAGCTGTAAAATTACGTAGAATTTAATGAATAGTAGTAACAATGTTCTTTCTTACTATTATTATTATTTCTTGTTTGGAATAAGGAGTGACATCTGAATATCTGAAATAAATTTATTTTAACTTTTATCCTCTATTTTATCTTTTCATCTATCGTTTTCTCCTATCAGAAAAAGAGAAGCATTGATCAGAATCTAACAGATTAAAGCTCCAAACAAACTTGAAATTTGATTCTTTTCTTTCGTTCTTTTGTTAAGTAATTGTAAGAACTACGGGGAATCCAACCCCCGTTAATCTCTTTGTATGTGTAACTGACAGAGTTATACATATATATATATATATATGTCCATATATGCAGGGAGTAGGTTGTTTTTTACTCCCTTCAGTCCATATTAGCTGTCGGGGTTATTAAATATCTGGTCCAAAATAGTTACTATTACTTTAGAAAATCAAGGTATAATTAATTATTTTTTTTCCATTTTGCTCTTAGTATTAAATGTTCTTAATACAATCAAACTTCTCTATAACAGGCAGGGCGTATCTAGGAGGGATTCCATGGGGCACGTGAACCGATGCTCCCCGCCCTAAATCATGTATGATAATGCTATATTTTTTCAAAAATATTTAAATATATGTGTTTGCACCCATGCTCAATTTATTATATGATATGATGGTTGTTGGATGTACCTCTCTAGGTGAGGTTGTGAGTTTAAATCTTATGTTAATCTTGTTATTTTTTTCTTTTTTTTTCTAGAAGTAGACGCCCACGGGAGGTGGGCGTGTCTGGTGTTATATTTTGCGTATTAATTAAGTACTTTTTATTTTTATTTCTTTTTTTGTTTGGTTTATTCTTTCAAAATTTTCACACATTGAAATTCCTATTCTTCTTTCGTCGTTGTAAAATCTTATATGATTAAACAAAATGTGTATATTAAAATTAGTAGTAGTGTACGATGTAGCATATAGTCAATGGGTTCGACCGATCTCAATATTTTTAACATGGAAGTAGATATAGATGTAAGAAAATTACTATTTTTTAAAAATAATAATTTTGAACTTATAATCTCAAAAGTGCAATGGGTACGCAATCGTAAGAACTAAAGGTTGAACCCGTAAAATTTATATTCTGGATCAACGTCTTCTTAATAGTGCACCCATCCTACCAAAATTCTGGATCCGCCTCTGATAACAGCCTCGTTTGTTCCGAATATTTTTTGATGTTATAACGAAGTGAAGTAATAGAGAACATGTATTATAACATAATATGAAAATTGGTTCAGAAAAAGCTTGGCTTTTATAGTGAAGTGTTGTTATATAGGGATGTTGTTATGGAGAGGTCTGACTGTAATAAAAATATTGATTACTCTCCATGCACTTTTGCTTGTCCACTATACTACATCAAGAAAAATACAATTTTTTGTTCTTGTTTTACCCTTATCATTACTCAGTCCCAAAATTATCTCCCAAAACTTTCGGAAATGCTATCATTATTATGGGTAAAATTGTAAAATATTTACTTCTGATTTATTTTTTCTTAAAGGGAATGCAAAGTCAAAAGTGGACAACTAAAACTGAACTAAGGGAATACATGTCATAGAAAACTTAAAAGTGAAGAGTATTAAATACGAGTACAATAATAATTCAAAAAAAAACTCTCTTATTGATAGTTTCTTAAGGAAAGTGTAAAAGAAAACACGACTAAAGTGGACCGAATTTAATAGTTTGGTTTAAATTCTATATTTATTTGTAAAAGTTTATTGAATATGTATAAAATTTCCTTGTATCTCTTTCACACCCAAAGACTAAAGAAAAACCAAAGAAAAGGTCAAGAATGATATGTGTATTCCTAACGTTATTTAAATCTTAAATGCTCATTGATTATCATCAAGGAAGCTGTAACAAAAGATTAATTTACATTTGTTGTGGTGGAAAAGGTGGGCGTTCATGACTTTGACTTCTTCTTTGATCACCTATGTTGGACTCAGCTTTTCTAATTTCTCTAAGGCATATATAGATTTACCAAGCAAAGATGAATTAGAGAGACAAGAAGAAGAAAGACAACAGAGAGTTTGGAAGTTCAATCTCGATACATCCAAGAATAATCAGACCATTTTATCTTTGCTTAATCAAAGGAATCTGAGCCCTTCATCTTTGATGAGATTAAACGAATCAGAACCATCCATCTGTGTTGAAGAAAAGACACCTGGCAAGCAACTAATACTAAATTCTAGAGAATTCTTCACACGTACGTGAGAAGAGTGTGAGAAACTTATAGATATCAGAATTTGTTGTATTCTTATTTACATATTCCTTGTTTGTTATACATAGAGCAATAACATTAAGACATGTAGGATAGGAATAACAGATTTTATTCTCTTTGCTTTGTATATATACACATGTACAGTGAACGGATGAATACACAATCAGAAAATTCTTCTAAATTCTTCCTTTTTCTATTATGGTATCAGAGCAACAAGGTTCTTGATCCAATCTTTCTTCTTCTTCAAGCTTCTTAGCAAATCTCTCTAATGGCAAACTCTGATTTGCCTCCTCCTCCAGCAAATCCATCTGTGGATTCTGGTTCTTCCACCACTACTGAGTCCATTCAGCCCACTATCACTAATGACTCTTCTCATCCCTTTTACCTTCACCCATCAGGATCACCAGGGATGATGCTTGTTAACTCAATCTTCGATGGTAAGAGTTATGGAGGTTGGCGTAGGGTTGTCTTCATAGCTCTCTCAGCCAAGAACAAACTTATTCATAGATGGATCTATCACTGAGCCAACAACTTCTTCTCCTTCTTTTAAGGCTTGGAATATGTGTAATGACATGGTGATCTCCTGCCTATTGAACTCACTCTCCAAAGAAATTGCTGAGAGTGTTCTCTATTCAAAAACTGCCAAAGAAATATGGAAGGAGCTGGAGGACAGGTTTGGGCAGAGCAATGGAGCTCTCCTTTATCAACTGCAAAAGGAACTTAGTGACTTAGTTCAAGGAAATTCTGATGTTGTTGGATACTACACTATGTTCAAAAGGATCTGGGATGAATTGGATAGTTTTGATACCTGTGTCCATTGCAGTTGTGAATGTTCTTGTGGAAGAAAGAGCAGATCTCTCAAATCTCAGCAAGATGGTAGGTTCATTCAGTTTCTCATGGGACTGAATGAGGCATACTCTGGGGTAAAGAGCAACATTCTGATGGGATCTCCACTTCCCAGCATCAATCATGCTTATTCTATGTTAATCCAAGAGGAGAAACAGAAGGAAATTCATGTTGCTCAACATCCAGTTGACTCTGCTTTCATGGCTGCAAAACAGCAGTATGGTGCCCAGAAATTTGTTAATACAGAGAAGAAGGGAAACTTTGAAGGAAAAAGAAACAATATCATATGCAACTATTGCAAGAAACCTGGACATACAGCTGAAAGGTGCTACAGAATCATTGGTTTCCCTACAGATTTTAAGTTCACTAAAAACAAGAGATTTCAGAATGGAGTACATGGTAATGTTGTACTCACAGCAGATGATAATGCAAATCAATCAGTGGCTAATGCAGAAAGGGGAATTACTCAAGAACAATACAATAACATATGTCAGTTGCTTCAATAAGTCAAATATGCATGTAACGACCCGACCCGTCGTTACGGGAGTTACCGCCCCGTTTTCCCCGTTTTATGCTTCTATATGTTTCATTATATGTGTTTGGAAAATTTGAAGTAATTCGGATAGAGTTCGGTTGGAAATGAGACAGTAAGTCTCTTTATGAGAAGGTTAGTTTGGAAAAGTCAACCGAATGTTGACTTATGAGTTAGAAGGCTCGGAATGGATTTCCGATGATTCGACTAGTTTCGGGGGATGATTTGTGACTTAGGAGCGCAGTCGGAATTGAATTTGGAGGTCCGGTGTAGAATTAGGCTTGAATTGGCTAAGGTTGGATTTTGGTGAATTCCGGATGGTAGGTGAGATTTTGATCCGAGGGTCGGAATGGAATCCCGAGAGTTGCAGTAGCTCCATTAGGTGATTTTGAATATGCGTGCAAAGTTTCAGATCATTCGAAGGTGTTTAGGACGGGTTTTAGATCAAATGCAAGTTTCGGAAGTTTTAGTTTAACTTAGGCTTGAATCCGTGGTAATTCGATGATTTTGATGTTAACGATAGTGTTTTGATGATTGGAACAAGTTTGAATAAGGTCTTGGGGTGTGTTGGTGCTACTGGTTGAGGTCCCGGGG
>NC_031989.1:1193956-1209887 GCF_001879085.1 Nicotiana attenuata
CTTGCTTCTTAGTTTTTCTATGGAGAGCACATAGTAGTGCGTGAGTTAGGCAGTTCCTTTCAGAGTTCGTTTTCTTTTTGTACCGCGTTCGTATCGGTAGCCTATCGGCGCTTTGTGGCATCATATACGACTTATAATTATGTCTGGAGTGGCTTATTGCCCGAACAGTTCGTACTGGGTAAGACGAGATCATTGAATTTGAGATCAGTGCAATCTGAGTATGTGAAGTAAAAATTAAAGAGCTAAGACCATTGTTTGGCTCAGAATGAGGTGATAGTTCTTGCCAAGAGTATAGAACTAATGAATTGTTGTTTCGGTAGTAGTTATGAATGTGTACAGGTCTCATCCGTCGTGTCAGTATTGTAAGAATTTGAACAAGACCTGTGTATGTCATGCAGAGCATGGGATGTGTAGTGATTCCTCCTAAGTGATTAGATAAATGATCTTCGGATGATTGGGGAAAATGATATTGCTAAGTGGAAGTGATTTGATGAGAGTACATGTCTCAGAAAAAGGTAATGTGATTAAACTGATTATATTTCGGCAGTAGTGCGGCATGTTCTTGTTGGGTCCACTGGTGGTATTCGAGTTTGCTCGGTAGCACAGGTAAATATCGAGTATCTGTCGTGGAATGAGGGAGTATCAAATGTGTGCATGTATTCGCACTGGAAACTGGGATCAGGTATGATGATTTGTGTGTTATATGGAGTTCTGATGTACAGGCTATGTTGTGATGTTGGAAGTCAGACTGGTTCTCTTAGTGTTGGAAGATTTTGAACTATTGCATTATGGGCTATGTCAGGAAATGCCACAGGCTGCGTGGCAAGGTGCATTAGACTATGTTCTAGTGGAATGGTTTATATTTCAAGGACCAGCGGATGGCTGGAAAAGATTGATGTTCTTGATTGGGCCTTCGTGGCGGATGCCAGTGTAGAGGCTTCTACCATTGATTCAGTTCCAGTATTGAGGGACTGTTCGGATGCATTTCTTGTGGCCAGACATATCACCGGGTGAGATTGTGGATTTTCGGTACTTAATTGGTGCCGGACACCGTATCGTACAGCTCTGGCAGGGGTTATAGTAGTGGAAGGAGCAGCTTCGGACTTCTTAGTATTGAGTTCGTTGGCAGGCCAGCGTGGCTACGTATGTAGCTTGAGTTAGCTTGGTTAGTCCCAAGTTGAATTGTTGAGGGACAGGTTAATTCGATCGTTATTGAATTTGTTAGTGAGCTGAGGAGATCTAGGAGTTACTTTTTCTGTGTTGTGAGGCGTATGATTTGCTGGTTATGGGCACACGTGGTGTAGTTCTATTAGGGGATTCATAGTGGAGGTCGAGCGGGAAGAGTAATTGTGTGTCGCTCGGTAAAATGGAGTGTTGGGTATGGCCTATCAGGTTGCGTGTCGTGTGTTATCTGTTTCACCGTGGGTGTGATGAATTGCATTAGTGTCAGGCATCAATTATGTGTGGCTGTTGAATTTTGATTCACAGAGTCTTGAGGCGCTTCATGTGTAACAGTGTCGGGATAGGATCGCGTATTGTGGCGAGGCTACGTGGAGTTATGACCTTTCGAGGAAGATTCAGCTATTATATTTCTACGATGCGAGACGCAGTCTCAGCCTTGTGTTGTAATGGTATTGATGAGCTTGAGGTTGTGGTTTAGGCTTGTATGGAGATATCATATCACCAGAGTGGTGTTGGGTTCGAGGTGATCGTTGGGTTCATTAATGAATACGGACAGATTGATCTTAGCTTGTTAGGAAGATAATATCGAGGTTTGACCCGGAAATCTGTTGTGATATCAGTCAAGGGAAGTGGTTTCATGAATGGTTGATCTGAGAGATGATTACCGTTTATAGTGTGTTTCATTCATCGTCGGCAGTATATGAGAGTGTTGGAATAAGGCTTTAGCTAATAAGAGGTTCTCTGCCGGTAATTGGTTGCTGGGGACAACTGCTGTGAATAGAAGTTATAGTTCCGAGTGGTTGGTTTAGGCGGTATATCATATGTTTTTCACCTGAGGGAGCAAGTATGGGTTATTACAGCTAGTTTAGGCTTATTTTGAAGATAGATGTGAGGTTCTGATCTTGTGTACGATTTCGGAAAGTGCAGTGTGGTTCTATGGTTTATGGACTAGATGGATTGTAAAAATTTCAGCCATGCTGTGTTATCGGACCTACGCGAGATAGGGTGACGTGGGATCACCCCGGGTATATGATTGGTAAGATCGTTCAGCTGTTGGTTGGCTTCTAGAACAACTCTGGATACGCTCGTGGACGAGCGTTTGTTTAAGTTGGGGAGGATGTAACGACCCGACCCGTCGTTACGGGAGTTACTGCCCCGTTTTCCCCGTTTTATGCTTTTATATGTTTCATTATATGTGTTTGGAAAATTTGAAGTAATTCGGATAGAGTTCGGTTGGAAATGAGACAATAAGTCTCTTTATGAGAAGGTTAGTTTGGAAAAGTCAACCGAATGTTGACTTATGAGTTAGAAGGCTCGGAATGGATTTCCGATAACTCGACTAGTTTCGGGGGATGATTTGTGACTTAGGAGCGCAGTCGGAATTGAATTTGGAGGTCCGGTGTAGAATTAGGCTTGAATTGGCTAAGGTTGGATTTTGGTGAATTCCGGATGGTAGGTGAGATTTTGATCCGAGGGTCGGAATGGAATCCCGAGAGTTGCAGTAGCTCCGTTAGGTGATTTTGAATATGCGTGCAAAGTTTCAGATCATTCGAAGGTGTTTAGGACGGGTTTTAGATCAAATGCAAGTTTCGGAAGTTTTAGTTTAACTTAGGCTTGAATCCGTGGTAATTCGATGATTTTGATGTTAACGATAGTGTTTTGATGATTGGAACAAGTTTGAATAAGGTCTTGGGGTGTGTTGGTGCTACTGGTTGAGGTCCCGGGGACCTCGGAGTGATTTCGGGTGGTTAAACGGAGAATCTTGATGTTTGTTGCAGGTCTGGTGCACCTGGCTTCTGGTATTTTCGCATCTGCGGAAAAGGAGAGCGGTTCCGCAGATGCGGCTAAGAGATCACATAAGCGGTCTGGAGTGGAGTTGGGCAGTTCCGCAGAAGCGGGACACTTTTCGCTTAAGCGAGTCCGCAGAAGCGGACAGGAGGTCGCAGAAGCGGGTTTGGCTAGGAGGTGAGCTTCCGCAGAAGCGGAAATTGGTGTCGCAGAAGCGGCCCTTGAGTTTTAATGAAAAACTGCATAAGCGGTCATATGGCCGCAGAAGCGGTCCAGCATAAGCGGTTACGGGACCACAGAAGCGAAAACTGGGCTGGGCGACAGAAGGGTTTTAAAATAATATTTCATCCGCGACCCTTTCATATTTTTCCTCCATTGTTGACGTTCTTAAGAGCTTTGAGCAAGGAAATTCGAGGGTTTTGACTGAGAATCGCTTGGAGGTAAGTTCCTTGGCCTAAATATTCGAATTTATGGTAGAAATTACATGTAAATTGTAGAAAATTCATCAAAAACGGGTCAAGCTAGGGCTTGGAAAGCTGTGGTGTAAAAATGGAATTTGGAGGGTCAAACGAGCTACGATTTTGGTAAACTTTATATGCACGGACTCGTGGCGAGACAAGGAATCTGTTGGTGTAATTTTCGGAATTTTTCGGGAAGTGGGCCCGGGGCTAGGGTTTTACCAACTTCGTGAATTTTAGTACTTTTCGAGTATTTTTGATTGGGTTATGTTCCTTTAACCCATATTTATGTATTCGTTGTGATTTTGACTAGATTCGACGCGCGAGGAGGTCGATACGAAAGGAAAAGGCATTGCGGACCATTCTACGGCCGGATAGAGGTGAGTAGTTGGTGTATATGATGGCCTGAGGGTTTGAAACCCCGGCTTATCACATTGTGACGCTATTGTAGGGCGTGACTCGCATCCCATGGCAGGTGCGGGATTGGTTATGACTGGGGATTGAGACTTAGTCCATCCCGAACAAGAATATCTCTATATTAGCGACTGATACGCACCCTGTATTGAATATATCTGGGCTTATTGCCGTGTTTGGGGCCTTGTGCCGATCTGTAGCATCCTTAGAGGATGATTGTCATTGTGATAGCATGCTTTGTATAATCATTGATCTCAGTCCTGTGTTTAATCACTGTTATGAAACGCTAAGTCACTTTTCCCAAAGTTAAATATCTAAAGTATATTCTTCTAAATAAATTGGAAATTGGGAAATTAATTGAATCTGTTACGTGACTCATATGCATATTGTGGACTGAGTATGGATCGGGCTGCACGCCGCAGCGAATGATATGGTTATATTGCGCTTGGGCTGAAGGAGCCCCTCCGGAGTCTGTACACACCCCCAGTGAGCGCCGTCGACGTTAAATGGATCGGGCTACGCGCCGTAGGTGTCATGTGCATTGCATTGCATCATTACATTTTACTTGACTGTTATATTTGAAGTTGTTTCTGCTGTTGGTTCATAGTAAGGTGTAGGACTGTTAGTGTTAGCTTTGCTTTGTGGTATTTCGTGGATTTCTTATCTTCAGACATTTTATATGCTTATTACTCACTGAGTTGGTAGTACTCACCCCCTACTCCCTGCACCTTGTGTGCAGATTCAGGTACTTCGGGAGCTTAGTTGAGCTAGCCGCTGGTTTTCAGAGTTCCAGGAGTGGTCGAGGTAGCTGCTATGACGTCCGCAGGACCCGACTCCTCCCTTATCCCTTTATTATTTCCGTACTTTAGAACTTACTTATTTTGAGGATTCTTGACTCTATATTAGTTAGAGGCTCTAGACTCATGACCCCAGGTCTTTGGGAGTTACAGTTATGTCAGTATTTCGCATTGTTTTAATTGAGTATTTCAACTATGAGTATTAATATTTGATTTTAAGTATATGATTAATTGGTTTTGAGCTTTGTGCTCGGGTTGAGAGAGTAAATGGTCGGGCTTGCCTAGCATTAGTGTTGGGCGCCATCACGACCGGGTTTGGGGTCGTGACAAGTTGGTATTAGAGCCTAGGTTACTAGGCCTCATGAGTCATGAGCCGGTTTAGTAGAGTCTCGTGGAACGATACGGGGACGCCTGTATTTCTCCACGAGAGGCTGCAGAACCTTTAGGAAAACTTCCCATTCTTGGAATTCTTATCGTGCGTACTTGATTCAGCTTGAGATATAACTCTTGAAATTCCTTCCACATGTCTGTATGCGCACGCGAGCGCTCAGTAATATATTTGCCTTGATGGCTTGTGATTCCCCGATCGAGGGGCGAGATGTAATCTCCGTGAGTTCATGTTGGGCCAGTCAGGAGGACTTAAGGCCGGATCTTTGCCTATGGCTTGAGCACCGAGGTGCTGATTGTGTGAACAAGTGATTTGAATTTATATGTTCAGTGTTGTCCCTAATTGTGGGAATGGCGGCTGGATATCCATGTGATGAGTATGTTAGTACTGTGAGATATATCTACGTGATCTTGGTAGTGACGAGGGAGTCTGCAGGATAATAGATGAACTGTTAGGCATTCGATTCCTATTGTGATCTGTTGTGTAGCCCCGAGTTATGGGTGCGTGAAGAATATTTTCGTATCTCCTAGTTGGAAAGTTAAGTGCAATACTTGCGGCGGTACGAGTTCAGACTCAGGAAGACTAAATTGGATGTATTATGTGTATTTCGGTGGAAGGTATTTTCTATGTGTCATGATTCGAATAGGTGCAACGCATGTCCATGTATCAATTTTGATAATATAATACAGGTAGTATTGAGATTAATGTTGTTGATATACATTGTGATGTTTTGTCAAGTTGTAGCCGTGTTGTTAGGATGGTTTTGGTGATTCTCTGGCAGGTGGATAGGCCCAATTACAAAGGAAACTCTGCCGAAATTTTTGAAAAAAATTTGGGACTTAGAAAAAAAAAATTTGGTCGCCTAGAGAGTAGGCTTAACTATTATGTGAGTGAATGCAAGAAAATGCAGAAGAGTTAAAAATTCCAGATGATTTGAGTTTCCACAAGCTTATGAAAGAGCGAGTTCAATCTCACTGTGGTATTACGACAGCAATGGAGCATANGAAGCGGAAATTGGTGTCGCAGAAGCGGCCCTTGAGTTTTCATGAAAAACCGCATAAGCGGTCATATGGCCGCAGAAGCGTTCCCGCATAAGCGGTTACGGGACCGCAGAAGCGAAAATCGCTGGGCGACAGAAGGGTTTTAAAATAATATTTCGTGACCCTTTCATATTTTTCCTCCATTGTTGACGTTCTCAAGAGCTTTGAGCAAGGAAATTCGAGGGTTTTGACTGAGAATCACTTGGAGGTAAGTTCCTTGGCCTAAATATTCGATTTTATGGTAGAAATTACATGTAAATTGTAGAAAATTCATCAAAAACGGGTCAAGCTAGGGCTTGGAAAGCTGTGGTGTAAAAATGGAATTTGGAGGGTCAAACGAGCTCCGATTTTGGTAAACTTTATATGCACGGACTCGTGGCGAGACGAGGAATCTGTTGTGTGATTTTCGGAATTTTTCGAGAAGTGGGCCCGGGGCTCGGGTTTTACCAACTTCGTGAATTTTAGTACTTTTCGAGTATTTTTGATTGGGTTATGTTTCTTTAACCCATATTTATGTATTCGTTGTGATTTTGACTAGATTCGACGCGCGAGGAGGTCGATACAAAAGGAAAAGGCATTGCGGACCATTCTACGGCCGGTTAGAGGTGAGTAGTTGGTGTATATGATGGCCTGAGAGTTTGAAACCCGGCTTATCACATTGTGACGCTATTGTAGGGCGTGACTAGCACCCCATGGTAGGTGCGGGATTAGTTATGACTGGGGATTGAGACTTAATCCATCCCGAACAAGAATGTTTCTATATTGGCAACTGATACGCACCCTGTATTGGATATATTTGGGCTTATTGCCGTGTTTGGGGCCTTGTGCCGATCTGTAGCATCCTTAGAGGATGAATGTCATTGTGATAGCATGCTTTGTATAATCATTGATCTCAGTCCTGTGTTTAATCACTGTTATGAAATGCTAAGTCACTTTTCCTGAAGTTAAATATCTAAAGTATATTCTCCTTAATAAATTGGAAATTGGGAAATTAATTGAATCTGCTACGTGACTCATATGCATATTGTGGACTGAGTATGGATCGGGCTGCACGCCGCAGCGAATGATATGATTATATTGCGCTTGGGCTGAAGGAGCCCCTCCGGAGTCTGTACACACCCCCAGTGAGCGCCGTCGACGTTAAATGGATCGAGCTACGCGCCGTAGCGGTCATGTGCATTGCCAAGCATCTTTACATTATACTTGACTGATATATATTTGGAGTTGTTTTGCTGTTAGTTCGTAGTGAGTAGTTGATTGTTAGTTTTAGCTTTGCTTTGTGGTATTTCGTGGATTTCTTATCTTCAGACATTTTATATGCTTATTACTCACTGAGTTGGTAGTACTCACCCCCTACTCCCTGCACCTTGTGTGCAGCTTCAGGTACTTCGGGAGCTTAGTTGAGCTAGCCGCTGGTTTTCCAGAGTTCCAGGAGTGGTCGAGGTAGCACCTCTCAACCTCGGGCAAACCCTCCTTTTGTGACCATACTCACCACACTCATAGCATCTACACGAACGCTGCAGCTGAGGAAACTGAGGCTGACCCTGTCGACCTGAATGACCACCTGAAATACCATGAGTGACATGGGGAACTGACTGAAAGGGCCTGGGAGGATGGCCTCTACCATAAGTACCCCTACCTCCAGACGAGGTACCTCATAATCTGCCTGCATGACGGGGCCTCTTATCCAACCTATGACCGCCTCCCTGTGGCAGTACTACCTCAACCCTACGGCCCACATTGGCCGCCTCCTAAAAAGTGGTCTCACTCCCGGCCGGAGCCACTGAACCCGGCTGATCTGCCACCCCTGGCCAAACCCCTGGAAGCAAACCCGCTCGAATGACGCTCTCCACAAAGCCTACCAACCTGACCAAAGCGTCCTGAAGAACTGGGGTGGCTATGAACCCCTCTGGGACCTTAGCTGGGCCCTCCAGAACTGCTGGAGCTGGAACCTCCTCGTCGTGATCAATCTGAGGCTCCGCCACCGGATCTACTGCTGGGGGCTCGGGCTGCTGAGTGGTAGAAGAGGAAGCGCGTGATCTCGCCATCTGCGAAAGAATAGAGTAGAAATTCAATCGGTGTTTGAGAAATGGAAACGCACGACAAGAAAGAACAAAGGGTAATTTTTCCTAACTGTGTAGCCTCTGGGGGATAAATACAGACGTCTCCGTACCGATCCCTCAGACTCTACCGAGTTTGTCCATGAGTTGTGAGACCTAAGTAACCTAGGGCTCTGATACCAACTTGTCACGACTCGGATTTTCCACCATTTTAGAGTCGTGATGGCGCCTACTATTAGGAGTTAGGCAAGCCAATCATTTAAACATTTCTTTAAGCAATATCAACAATATAAAGGAAAACGAGATATGCGATATAAAAAAAACAGAAGTCTTAAAGCATAATTAACTAGGAACAATTTCGGAAGTTCAAATACAACTCTACCCAGATCTGGTGTCACTAACTCACGAACTACTAAAGAGTGCTAAAAACAAGGTCTGAAATAAAGTACAACGCTGTTTGTTCCGATACAAAGATAACAAACGAAGATAAAATAGAAGAGACGTCGGGCCATGCGGACGTCAGCAAGACTACCTCGGAAATCTCTGGACTGCAGGCTCGTTCCCAAACTGCTATTGCTACTCAAATACTGCTCCAGCACCTGGATCTGTGCAAAAAGATGCACAGAGTGTAGCATCAGCACAACCGACCCCATGTGCTGGTAAGTGCCTGGCCTAACCCCGGCGAAGTAGTGCCGAGGCTAGACAGGACTACCAAACAAACCTGTGCAAATATATATATACAAATGCAACGAAATAACAGCGGAAAGTAAAAAATTAAAGCGGGGAGGGGAGCATGCTTTTGGGGATAGCGGATAAAACAGAATATAAGGAATAAATAAAGAGACTACATCTGATTTCTTCTAACGCAGAATAAGGGAACAACAAAACCACTTTCACTTAATTCAATTCCCTCTCGTTGCAGGCGTGCAACACGATCCCATTCCCTTATATCACGTGGTAGGCGTACCACTCGATCCAATTTCATAATATCACGTGGTAGGCGTATCACTCGATCCCATTTCATAAAATCACGTGGTAGGCGTACCACTCGCTCCCATTTCATATATCACGTGGTAGGCATACCACTCGCTCCCTATTCATATAACACGTGGTAGGCGTACCACTCGCTCCCATTTCATATAACACGTGGTAGGCGTACCACTCGCTCCCTATTCATATAACACGTGGTAGGTGTACCACTCGATCCCATTTCATAATTCATACGTGGTCAGCGTGCCACACGATCCCATTTCTTTCAACAAAATACATAGTATAATCCAGGCAAGGGAGAAAGATGCTATAATAAACTATCCCGGCAAGGGAGAATCAGCTATAACCAAACTTATGAAATTTCTACTTAACACAATTGATACAAATACTCAGTCATAACAATTACTTGCTCAGCTTCAAAGATCTTCAACCAAGTTCTCATAAGCATCAAATAAGAATACAACCATTTAGCAATTTAGGACTCACGGTCATGCTCGACCCCCCAACGTATAGATACTCGTCACCATGCCTATACGTCGGACACAACACATAACAAATAGCAAATATACTCAACTCCTATTCCCTCAAGCCAAAGTTAGATCAAACACTTACCTCGAAAGCTCCAAACTCAACTCAAGCCTCAAGTATAGCTTTACCCCTCGAATTCACCACAAAACCGCTCGAGTCTAGTCACAAATTACTCAAATGTATCAACAAATGCTAGTTAAATCAATTTGAATGCATAAGAATGAATTTCCCAAAGTTTTGCCCAAAAATTCCCAAAACGCCCCCGGGCCCACGTGGTCAAAACCCGAGGTTTGAACCAAAACCCGGTTACCCATTCCCCCACGAGTTCATATCTATGATTTGTTTTGAAATCGGACCTCAAATTGAGGTCCAAATCCCCAATTTTAAGAAAACCTAAGTTCTACCCAGAATCCCTATATTCCCCCATGAAAATCCTTGATTTTAAGATGAAAACATGATAAATGATGTAAATGATTGAACGAATTAAGTAAAAATTGACTTACAAATGATTTGGGGAAGAAAGTTTTCTTGGAAAATCGCCTATGGAGTGTTTGAGTTGAAAGAATGAAGAAATGAAGTGAAATTTCGTCTAAGTATGAAAAATGCAGGTTGCAAGTATGGGAATTGCGAACAAAGTTTGGGAATTTCGAACCTGGTAATTGCGAACAAAGTTTGGAAATTGCGAACAGGCTTGGGAATTGCGAACAAAGTCTGGGAATTGCGAACATGGTAATTGCGAACAAAGTTTGGGAATTGCGAACAGGCTTGGGAAGTGCGAACAAAGTCTGGGAATTGCGAACATGGTAACTGCGAACAAAGTTTGGGAAATGCGAACAATCCTGGGAATTGCGAGAAAAGTTTGGGAATTGCGAAGCCTGCACGCCTGCAATTCCTTAAGTCCAAAATTTCACCCAGTTGCCTATCCAAATCTCACTCGAGCCCTCGGGGCTCCAAACCAAACATGCACACAACCTCAAAAACATCCTACGGACTTACTCGCGCGATCAAATCGCCAAAATAACATCAAAATCAATGAATCAAACCTCAAAACCATCATTTTTTACTCTAAGTTCATAAACTTCAAACTTTAGATATTTAGGTCCGAAACACGTCAAACGGCGTCCGATTTCGACCAAACTTCACAGAAAGCGCTTAACACATATTTAAGACCTGTACCGGGCGCCGGAACCAAAATATGGGCCCGATACCAATATTTTCTAACTCATTTTCTTTTCAAATTTTTATATCATTTTCAGAAAAACAATTTCTTTCAAAAATTCATTTCTCGGGCTCGGGATCTCGAATTTCGATTCCGGAAATACGCCCGAGTCCCATATTTTTTTACGGACCCTCCGGGACCGTCACATCACGGGTCTGGGTCCGTTTACCCAAAATGTTGACCAAAGTCAACTTTAACTATATTAATATCAAAATTCATCAAAATTTTCACATAATTCACATATTTCAACATAAAAGCTTTCCGGCTATGCGTCCGGACTGTGCACGCAAATCGAAGCAACTCAAAGCGAGATTTTCAAGGCCTCGAAAGCACGAAAGAAGGGAGAAATAAAGTGATGACCCTTTGGGTCGTCACAGAGAGTGTTTGAGTTAGTTTAGTATTTTGTTGCCCACGTTTGTGAACAATCAATCGTGGAGTGTTTTTTTGGTTTATTACTATTTTTGTGGCAAAATATTTTTTGATGAATTTTTAGGTTTATAATAAATTAAATAAAAACTAATGAAAAAGGTGAGAGCCTATTTTTGAAATTGAAGTAATTATATTTTTTAGTTTTCACTTTTAAAAAGTAACTGCCCAGAATTGTGGGATTCCATGATGTTAATAACTGAACTTGTTAATTATTTAAACTATTGTAATTTTTTTTCTATTTTAAAATTTTTTTGAATCTCCAAAATTATTGGAGTTTTGTCTTAAAACATGACACGTGTTGATATTTTGTTTTGACACTTGGCATAATTTCGTGAATTTTCTTCTCCTTTTATATATTAATATATTAGAAACCGACAAGGCTTTCATCTCTAAAAATAATAGTAATATCCAAACTTTTGAAGAAAATCAAGTTTCAACCCCTACATTATTCTTTTTTTTTTTCGTTTGGTTTTTGCCGTAAAGAATTTCGAAGGCAAATTTTGAAACCTTAACTTAGAAGGAATCGACAAAGGGTAGCAACAGAAATGGTAAGTCACCAAATCTGTAACAACGAGCAATGTTAGGTTTTTTTTTTTTTTTTTGGTTTTTTTCCGGGTGTGGTGAAGATGAAGAAAGGATCTTGTTTTGGTGAGGGGTCAGGCTGCCTGTGTTCAGGGGTTCTAGGGTTGGTGAATGGATAAGAGAAAAGATGGAGAAGAAACTATCCCCCAGATGCGTCATTGCTATAAATGGGAGGAGAGGGTCTGATTTTTCGATGTGTTAGGTCTAGGTTCCTTTTTCTTTATATCTAGGTTTTTTTCTTTTTTTTAATTAAAGGGTAGTGGGTTTGGGGCTGATGGATTCAAGTGTATTTGGGCTGGGGTTGGTTCGAATTTGAACTTGGATCTAGGTTAATTTTGGGGAAGAATTGGGCCAATTTGATACAAAGAATTAACCTAAATTCATATTAAAAACCCTTTTTTCAATTACCTCTTTTATTCCTTTTTCCTTTGTTTTTTCTTTTTCTTTTTCTTTAATTAAAATCCTAAATCAATCTATTTTTGTAGAAATTAAAATTGTTTATTTATTTTTAACATTAAAATAACTAATTAACTTAAAACTAAAGAAAAATGTTAATTTTAAAGACTAAAATCTAAATATGTAAAAATAATCATTTTTGTGATTTTTTTTACTTAATAAAATTAATTCCTACATGCAAATTGAACTTAATATGGCATGAAATTAAAACGTGACAATTTTTATGATTTTTTTTATTATTTTAAAATATTAAAAATGCATGAAATACAACTAAATAAAGAAAAACTCCTATAAATCAATTAATATTATTTTGGGTCTATTTTTAGGAGTTATTTTCATGTGGGGCAAAACTTAGGTGCTCACAGCTATCACACCTCCTTTTTACTACCCGAGGGGATATATATGGGAGTTTTTCCAATTTAATTGACATTAATCGAAATAGGATTAATTAATTTATTAGAGTCGCCACTTGGAATAGTTTACTTGGTGTCCAAGTCACTGGTTCTGCGAACCAGAAATTCTAAGTAAGGAATTGTGTTAACCCGGGAGAAGGTGTTAGGCATTCCCGAGTTCCGTGGTTCTAGCACGGTCCCTTAGCAATTTATACTTGACTTAAAAATATCTAATTACTTATTTTAAAACCTATGTGCATTTATCTTTTTACCGTTTTTAATTGCTTGATTATTCGTAATTAAAGAATTGAGTTACGCATACGTATACTCTTTTCCTTTGGCGCGTCAAAAATTCATGTCACGCGAACGTGTCCACAATTAATAACGATTTGTTTATTTATTAAGAAAGTTTGGTTGAAGTTGCGCAAACGCATCCCTCGAGTTACTTTTTTAGAATTACATTCGTAATTATGTTACGCGACCGTATAAATAATCACAATAATAGATTAAGTCGTGCCTAGAGCAAGCTACGAATATTCAAAATATTTTTGACACTAAGTTATACTATTAATGTGAGGGCCATAGATTAGGTGATTCAATCATGAATGGCACGCCTCGATTTATTTAAAAGATTGCACTCTACTAAAGCAAACTATAGATGTTCATATTTATTTCTTTCTAAGTTTGAGATTATTGTAAGGCATGAGAGTTATGGAAGGAGTTATTCGGACATGATCATAATACTTCTGGAGTTCTTTTTTCCTATATAAGTGGCGACACTCTTGTTAATAAATTTCACCATCACAAAAGATCAAACTTATTCAAGTCTATTAATTAACAAAGATATAGTACTGTGGTTTTTCTAAATCTTCTTTACGCTCAACATCTTGATAAGGTAAATAAATGGCACAACACGGTATAGCCAAAACCAAATGCAGCTAGTTGATGAACATGACAAAATGCTAATGAAACAATTAACGGTACGACGTAAGCCCATTTAAACTAATTACATCTCACAAAATCAGGGACCAAACAGTAAGTAAGAAATGGTGTCTCTAACATGAATAAAAATATCAACTATGACAACACATTAATAAAATTAAGACAACTAAAACATCGACATAACAGAACGGACCTCTTTCTTTGAGTAAATTTTCTTCATTTTTATTGACATCCAAGTTTGGATTATTGTGACGACCCGACCCGTCGTCTCATGTGTTTCCCTCCCGTTTTTCCGTTTTATGCTTCTTCATGTTTCATTATCTGCGTTTGGTGGGTTTGAGTTGTTTCGGATTGAGTTTGGTAGGAAATGAGACATATAGTCTCTTTCAGGAAAGGTTAGTTTGGAAAAGTCAACCGGAAGTTGACTTGTGAGTTATAGGGCTCGGAATTGATTTTCAATATTTTGGTTAGCTTCGGGGGATGATTTGAGGCTTAGGAGCGCAATCGGAAGTGATTTTGGAAGTTCGGTGTAGAAGTTAGCCTATTTTGGCGAAGTTAGGATTTTGCCGAAATCCGGTTGGTATGTGAGATTTTGATCCGAGGGTCGAAATGGAATTTCGAGAGTTGCGTAGCTTCGTTAGGTGATTTGATATGCGTGTGCAAAATTTCAGTTGATTCGGAGGTGATTAGGTCGGGTTTTTGATCGAATGTGAGTTTCGGAAGTTTTGGTTGAACTTAGGCTTGAATCCGTTGAGAAATGGTGATTTTTGTGTTGTTGGATGTGTTTTTATGATTGGAATAAGTTCGTATGATGTTTTAGGATGGGTTGTCACTTTTGGTTGAGGTCCCGGGGGCCTCGGGGTGATTTCGGATAGTTAAACGGAAGATTTTTGGACTTGGAAGATTGCAGAAATTGCAGATCAGTGTTGCAGGTTTTTGCTCTATGCGATCGCAAGAGGGGCTATGCGATCGTGTAGAAGGAGGTTTAGGGGGCTGTTTGGTTGTGCTATGCGATCGCGGAGAATGGCATGCGATCGCATAGGTTGAGGAGTGTCACGACCCAATTCCCACCCGGTCGTGATGGCGCCTCTCGTGAAGACAAGGCCAGCCAACAGAACAATCAACACTGCTTTTAACAATTTCTTAGCATAAACAGGTTTAAACCATAGGTACTGATTAATCATAAGTGCGGAAATAAACGTAACATAAGAAAAACCATCCCAAACTCAGCCCGATGATCGGGGTGTCACAAGTCACGAGCTACTACAGAGTTGATGAAAATACTACAAGTCTGGAAACATAGTCTGAAGATGAATAAAGTATGCAGAAGATAAGGAAGAAACGGGGTTGTGGACATCGACAGCTACCTCGTCTCTCCTAGTCCGCCTGGTCTGGGAGGAAATCAGCGCTCAGGTACGAACTCAGTTGTGCCTGTCTCTGCACACATGGTGCAGGAAGTAATGTGAGTACTCCGACCCAGTGAGTAATAAAAATAAATAACGACTGAGAACATAAAATCCCACAAGGGCACAAATAATGCTATCTCAAGCAGCAACATCAGATAAACAGTTGAAACCAGTGAAATATATGAAGAAAAATCTTTTTGAAAACAGTTAAAAATCAATCATACTCAACTAGTAAGTCAGTCGTTGTTACCTGACCGGTCAGCCATTGTTACCTGACCAAGCGCGTATTACAGTGCCATTGTTACCACTGGTCAGTCATTGTTACCTGACTGGTCAGTCATTGTTACCTGACCAAACGCGTATAACAGTGTCATTGTTACCACTGTTCAATATTTAATCACTCTAGATGGGTACCCGCGCTCACTGTGGGTGTGCAGACTCCGGAGGGGCTCCTACAGCCCAAGCGCTATCAACAAGGCCTGAAAGCCTGAACAATATCAATACGAGGCCTGAAAGCCTCCCCACCTCACTCATCATGCCCTCACATAAGGCCCTCGGCCTCAATCAGTCCAGAAATAGTCAACAGTCCCTCGGGCAACAGTAAAGCAATAATACTCAGCTCAAACAATAGTTCAAATATCAGTTTAAAACTCCAAGTTTGAGTAAATATGGCTGAGTTCAAGAAACAATGTAAATCACATGGACTGAGTTCAAATAGTATTTCAAACAGTGAGGAAACAGTGATGATAGTTCATAAGAGTTCACACAGTCGTCAATAAGCCTCAAATATGGCAATAAGCCCAAATCATAGTGAAAACATCAAAGTCATTGCTAAATACGCGGTAAAAATAATCGTCCGG
>NC_031989.1:1210424-1216586 GCF_001879085.1 Nicotiana attenuata
TTTACCAAAATCCGAGCTCCAATGCTCCCTCAAACTCCAAATTTCCATTTCAAAAGTCAAGCCCTAGTTCTTCCATTTTTAATCAAATTTCCATGAATTTAGGTGTTGATTCTTCAATAAAATGATGATTCTAGGTCACGAGACTCACCTCCAATCAATTCCCGTCGAAACCCTCTTTAATCCTCGTCAAAAAGCTCCCTAGGTTGCTCAACAATGGTGAAAATAAGACCTAGCTCGCGGAGGAAATAATATAAATCTGCCCAGCTCTTTTCGCTTTTGCGGTCACTTTCCCGCTTATGCGGGACCGCTTCCGCGACCTTTCTTCCGCTTCTGCGGAAATACCAAACTCGAGCTCAACCGCTTCTGCGGTTACACAAACGCATATGCGATACTGCTTCTGCGGTTAGCCAATCGCTTCTGCGGAACCGGCGCCCAGGCCTCCTCACCGCTTCTGCGGTCAATTCTTCGCACAAGCGTGTCCGCTTCTGCGGTCCAAGAATCGCAGAAGCAAAAATACCGGTTGCAGCAGGCTCAGCAACATGAAAAATTCCAAAACTCTCCGTTAAACCATCCGAAATCACCCCGAGGCCCCCGGAACTTCAACCAAAAACACCAACATATCTTAAAACATCACCCCAAACTTGTTCCAATCATCAAAACACCACGATTAACACTAAAACCATCAAATTACATCAAATCCAAGCCTAAGTTCTTCAAATTCTTCCGAAACTCGCATTCGATCAAAAACCCAACCAAACCACCTCCGAATCATCTGAAATTTTGCACACAAATCCCAAATCACCTAACAAAGCTACTGCAACTCTCGAAATTCCATTCCGACCCTCGAATCAAAATCTCACCTATCAACCGGAATTCGCCAAAACACTAACTTCGCCGATTCAAGCCTAATTCTACACCGGACCTCCAAAATCAATTCCGATCACACTCCTAAGTCACAAATCATCCCCCGAAGCTAACCGAAACACCGGAAATCACATCCGAGCCCTATAACTCATAAGTCAACCTCCGGTTGACTTTTCCAAACCAAGCCTTCCTTAAAGAGACTAAGTGTCTCATTTTCTATCAAAACCAATCCAAATCAACTCTAACACACCAATTACTGATAATGAAACATGAAGAAGCATAAAATGGGGAAACGGGGCGGTAACTCCTGAGACGACGGGTCGGGTCGTCACATCCTCCCCAACTTAAACAAATGCTCGTCCTCGAGCGTACCCAGAGTTGTCCTAGAAGCTAACCAATAGCTGAATGACCTTACCAAGCATATACCCGGGGGTGATCCCACGTCACCCTATCTCGCATAGGTCCGATAACACAACATAGCTGAAATTCCACAATCCATCTATTCCATAAACCACAGAACCACATTGCACTTTCTGAAATCATACACAAAACCAGAACCTCACATCCATATTCAGAATAAGCCCGAACCAGCTGTAATAACCCATATCTGCAACCTCAGGTGAAATCATATGATATACCACATAATCCAAGCACTCGAAACGATAACTTCTATTCACCGCAGTTGCCCACAACAACCAAATACCGATAAAAGATCCCTTATTAGCTAAAGTCTTATTCCAACACTTTCATATACTGCCAACGATAAATGAGACACGCAGCAAACCATAACCATTTCTCAGATCAACCACTCATGAAGCCACTTCCCTTTTGACTAATACCACAACAGATTTCCGAGCCGAACCTCAATATTATCCTTCCAACAAGCTGAAATCAAATCTGTTCGTATTCATTAATGACCCCAACAATCACCTCGAATCCAACACACCACTCTGGTGATATGACACCTCAATACAGGCCTAAGCCACAACTTACATAATACACGCACCAATAAGAAACGGTCTGAACATACTCAAATCATGAAAAATGACTCAAACGAAAGAGCTGTACCTCAAGCTCATCAATACCATCACCACACAAGGCTGAGACCCCGTCTCACACCATAGAAATAGAACATCTAAATCTACCCCAAAAGGTCATATCTCCACGTGGCCTCGCCACAATGTGCGATCCTATCCAAACACCGTTACACATGAAACACCTCAAGTCACTATGCTCAAAATAGACAGCCACGCATAATTTGATGTCTGGAACCCAAGCAATTCATTACACCCACGGTGAAATAGATAACATACGACACGCAACTCGATAGGTCATAACCAACACTTCATTTACCGAGCAACACCCAATTACTCTCCCGCTCGACCTCCACTATGAATCCCCAATAGAACCGCATCACGTGTGCCCATAACCAACAAATCATAGCGTCTCGCAGCACAATAGCATCTCATAGATCTCCCCATATCACAAACAAGCTTACTAACGATCGAATCAACCTATCCCTCAACAATAAAATTTCGGGGTCAACCAAGCCGACTCAAGCTAGAACACGCATCCACATTGACCTGCCAAAGAACTCATCATCAAGGAAGCCTGCAGCTGCTCCTTCCACTACTACAGCTCCTACCGGAGCCATACGATACGGTGCCCGGCACCAAATCAATACCGAAATCCACAACCTCGTCTGGCGACATGCCCGGCCATAAGAAACGCATCCGAAAAGTCCCTCAACACCGGAACTGAACCAATGGAGAAACCTCTACACTGACATCCATCACGAAGGTCCAATTAAGAAAAGCAGTCCTCCCCAGCCATCCGCTGGTCTTTGGAATACAAACCACTCTGCTAGAAAATAATCCGATGCACCCCGCCACTCAACCCGTGGCATTTTCCGGCATAGCCCATAGCGCAATAGTCTAGAATAACCCAACACTGAGACAGCCAGTCTACACCCCAACATCATATCCAAAATCTAACATACCAAGCAATGAAAGATCCACTCGGGCCTCCAAATCCCAATAGCCGCTAAATGGTGCCGATACACACGATCCACAACCACTACATAGTCTGTACATAAGAACTTCCAGTCTCCACTCCATATAGCACACGAATCACCATACCTGGTCCCAAATTCTGCCGTATGAATACATATCACACCTCAAGGACCCAATCATTCCACGAAAGATCTTCTAAAATTCCCCTGTGCCATCAAACAAACTCAGATATCAGCAGTCGATCTAACAAGAAAGCGCCGCAATACTACCGAAGTATCATCAGTTTAATCACATTCCCTTTTTTTCTGAGACGTATACTCTCATCAAATCACTTCCAATTAGCAGTACCATTTCCTTGATTACCTGAGGCTACTCGTTGCCTAAGAATTTTATGAACTTCTTTTCAGAACTGAACTGTAACTCATCTAGTCAAGAACTTCCACTGATCCCATTCGGAAGAAAATCATTACACATCCCATGCTTCACATGCCCATAGAAAATATACATCTCCAAACCACGATAAAACCCAACAAGAACTCTCTTCCAATTCCATTTGCACAACTAAACTACCAGGACTGAATCCTTCTATCCAAACCGAGCAAAGCAAGCTGTCAGAACTCAAGAGCTTTGCTGCACAATACCTGTACGAACTCATTGCCTCGAACACACACAAAGAATTAATCACATCCTCAGCATACCGATTCTGTCCACTATCAAGCTATTCCATCTATCTAATTTCCCTTCTGATTTATCATCAACTTGATATTTCTCCCTTACTGTAGTACCACAATTCCTCAATCCAGGCTTACCACGCGAGAACCAAGCATAAACCACACTGTCTAAAACCCGTAAGCCGCCGAACACTCTCTCTCGAATATTCCCGAAAACACCACATTCCACAGCACTTAACTCTGAAGAACTTCCTGTGAATCTAAATCCGTTACCTTTACTTTCCTGACACTGATGCATAGAATCCCATAATTAACATAGAAATACCAAAAATTTGAACCTCTTCCAATGAAAACACAGTTTCTAACCACACATGCAACTTTAAGATACCCGACTGTTCCCTGTAGACTCTTGAACACATTAGAATCATTTTCGAAAATCATTCTCTCTTATTCAAACTGCAATTCACCTGACCTCATGGACAGAACCACCCGTGCCTCATTGGCACTCCGATACCGCAAAATGATATCTTCATCCCAATGCAACCAAGCAACTTCCCGCTCTATACAACGAGCATCCTTTGCCAATAACACTCTAGACATTCCGTGATTCTCATACTCTATAAAACATAATATGACCTCTATCACAATTTTTGCTTCACGCATGCCATCCTCGGCTCAATTTCCGCGACCAGAACTGATTCGCCAGCATGCCTCAAATCGGAACCAACATAGCACATAACCGTGCAATCAGCTAATCAACAGCAACCTCCCCAACTTGGCTCGAAGCCATATATCAGGACACACTCAATAACCCATAATACTTTTACTCTAATGATGCCACCATATCACAGTGAGATTAAACTCAAATCATCTACAAGTTTGTGAAAACACAGATCATCTAGTACTGTAATCCTCTGCAAATCCCGCATTCCCCCCACATCAGTTGAGTCCACTCCCTTAAGCGACCCAAATTTTCCAAATTTCGACACGTACCCTTCAATTACACATGAGATCTTCTAACATACACATAAGGATCATACCACTTAAGAACACTCCGGAGGAGATAACCCACCTGCTTCGCCTCAATTTTAGCATTTCAGCATACCTTCCACCATCATATACGTTACACAGTCATTTAGTCTTCCTGAGTCTGAACTCATACCGCCACATGTAAGGCACTTTACTTTCCAACTAGGAGACACGAAAATGTTCTTCACGCGCCCATAATTTGGGCTACGCACAAATCACAATAGGAATCGAACACTTATCCGTACATCTATTATCTAGCAGACTTCTTCGTCACTATCAAGTCATATAGATATATCTCGCCCCTTGATCGGGGAATCACAAGCCATCAAGGCACATCTGATGCTGAGCGCCCATGCGCGCATACAAACGCGTGGAAGGAATTTCAAGAGTTTCTTTTCAAGCTGAATCAAGGACGCACGATAAGAATTCAAGAATTTGGAGTTTTCCTAAAGGTTCTGCAGCCTCTCGAGGATAAATACAGACGTCTCCGAACCGATCCGCGAGACTCTACTAAACCTGCTCATGACTCGTGAGACCTAATAACCTAGGCTCTGATACCAACTTGTCACGACCCAATTCCCACCCGGTCGTGATGGCGCCTCTCGTGAAGACAAGGCCAGCCAACAGAACAATCAACACTGCTTTTAACAATTTCTTAGCATAAACAGGTTTAAACCATAGGTACTGATTAATCATAAGTGCGGAAATAAACGTAACATAACGGGGAAAAACTATCCCAAACTCAGCCCGATGATCGGGGTGTCACAAGTCACGAGCTACTACAGAGTTGATGAAAATACTACAAGTCTGGAAACACAGTCTGAAGATGAATAAAGTATGCAGAAGATAAGGAAGAAATGGGGCTGTGGACGTCGACATCTACCTCGTCTCTCCTAGTCCGCCTGGTCTGGGAGGAAATCAACGCTCAGGTACGAACTCAGTTGTGCCTGTCTCTGCACACATGGTGCAGGTAATGTGAGTACTCCGACCCAGTGAGTAATAAAAATAAATAACGACTAAGAACATAAAATCCCACAAGGGCACAAATAATGCTATCTCAAGCAGCAACATCAGATAAACAGTTGAAACCAGTGAAATATATGAAGAAAAATCTTTTTGAAAACAGTTAAAAATCAATCATACTCAACTAGTAAGTCAGCCATTGTTACCTGACCGGTCAGCCATTGTTACCTGACCAAACGCGTATTACAGTGCCATTGTTACCACTGGTCAGTCATTGTTACCTGACTGATCAGTCATTGTTACCTGACCAAACGCGTATAACAGTGTCATTGTTACCACTATTCAATATTTAATCACTCTAGATGGGTACCCACGCTCACTGTAGGGGTGCAAACTCCGGAGGGGCTCCTACAGCCCAAGCGCTATCAACAAGGCCTGAAAGCCTAAACAGTATCAATACGAGGCCTGAAAGCCTGCTCACAATGCACTCGAGGCCTGAAAGCCTCCTCACCTCACTCATCATGCCCTCACATAAGGCCCTTGGCCTCAATCAGTCCAAAAATAGTCAAAGCCCCTCGGGCATCAGTAAAAAACTAATACCCAGCTCAACATAGTTCAAATAT